>NW_015165882.1:210546-248981 GCF_001447785.1 Gekko japonicus
ACCCCCAGTCCAGGCCGGGTCCCTCCCCCCCTCCTTTTTCTCTCTCTCCCCTCCCAACATCCTCTCTCTCACCCACTCTGTTTCCCACCTCTGTTTCTCTGCCCTTCTTCCTTCTCAACTATCCTTCCTCCCATTCACTCTCTTTCAATCTCTGTCTTTCTACCCATCTACCTTCCTTCCTTCTTTCCTTCCTAGCTTTCTCCCTTCCTTTCTTTCCAAAATAATCCCATTAACCCCACTCTGTCTCCCTCCCCTTTTCTCTCTTTCCCCCCTCTCTAACTCTGTCTCTTTCTCTCTACCTCCTCTTCTCCATTCCTCCCTTCCACTCGCCCTTCCTTCCTATCTAGGGCCCGTCGTCTACCGCCACGACGGGCTTTCCTTACTAGTATTGATATAATGCTATTTTTGTACCAATTTCTTTTTAAAAAAACAACAACACAGTCATGATATTGATATATCAATATAAGCATGCACAAAAAAATTAAAAGGGGTGTGTGTGCTGTAGGGTTGCCAGGTCTGGGTTGGGAAATACCTGGAGACTTTGGGGATGGAGCCAGGAGAGGGTGGGGTTTGGGGGAGGAGGAGCCTCAGCATGGCACAATGCCACAGAGTCCACCCTTCAAAGCGGCCATTTTCTCCGTGGGAGCTGATCTCTGTCAGCTGGAGGCCAGTTGTAAAAGCGGGAGATCCCCAGGCCCCACCTGCAGGCTGCCAACCCTAGTGTGCTGTGACACCACTGATGACGACAGCACCCTCCCTTGAAAATCCTGATTATCTGAGGCATGTGTGGAAGAAAATAAAGAAGAAGAGTTGGTTTTTATAACCCACCTTTCACTACCAGAAGGAGTTTCAACGCAGCTTACCTTCCTCTCCCTGTTTGGTAGGCGGGACTGAGAAAGTTCTGAGAGAACTGCTCTTTTTTTAAAAAAAGCAACATTTTATTATCAGGATATAACAACATGTCCAACATTAAAACATTTCATCATTCATTATATACCCCTTTCCCCTCCCTCCCCTTCTTTTGGCTTCCCGCAGTGCTCGCACCCCCTCCAAATCCTCCCTCTTCTTATCCGTCATTTTCCTCTAAAACTAAACTTAACAGGTAACATTTTCTTTAACTAATATCTTCATATATTCAACTATTTCAGAGTTATTCTTAATAATTATCAAAACAAAATAGGTTATTCTTCACATCCCAATATTTCTCCAGGTACTCTTGAAAGTCCATCCAGTCTGCAAAGAACTCTTCTGCCTCTTTGTTGTTAAGTTTTCTTGTCAATATATCCATTTCTACCATAAAAAGCAACTTTTTTATCCACTCCCAAATCTCAGGTGTTCGTTCTTGTTTCCAACACTGAGCGTAAGTCATTCTAGCCATTGTAATCAAGTACCACATCAATGTCCTCTTTGTTATATTCACTTCTTCCATTTTGAGAACCAAAAGCAATATTTCTGGTTCTGCTCTTGAGAGAACACCTCTGAGAGAGCTGTGACTGACCCCAGGTCACCCAGACGACTTTATGTGAAGGCGTGGGGAATCAAGCCCGGTTCTCCAGATTAGTCCACCGCTCTTAACCACGACACCACGTTGGCTCTCCACCACTGTGAAACTGACTCCACAACTATGAAAAGGCAGAGGGAGGACAGACATGTGGCATAACCATGCCCAAACGGATTCCAATGCTTGTGAATTGACTGCCCAAAAAAATCATGAGTAAGTCAAGTGTGCAGAAAAGCCCACGATCAGGTAGAACCCATGCCCCCCCGATCCTAAACTAGGGATGGGCATGAACCAGCTCACGAACTACGGTTTGTGACAACTTTTGGCCGGTTTGTGGTTCATGAACTAAAGTTCATGGCAGGTCAACCGGCACAAACTTTCCATGGACTTTCAAGCACTTTGTGGGGGTTCGTGGGGGTTCACGAACAGATACATTTCCAAACAGACTGTCTCTGCTCAAACTAAATGATTACCAAACTTCCAAGCAACTGGAGGAGTATTCTCCAGCCTTGGAAACACCAATAGGTTTCCTGTGGATTTGATGTGTGCAGCTTGCACTTTTGAACTTGAGCATGACATTTTCCCCAAAAGCACTTTCCTGGGGGCATCTTCTTTGGGGGGCCATAAGTCAGACCCTCTAAGTCCAATCATCACATAACTTGGAGGGCATGTAGAGGAGTATCAGGGGGAGATGCCCTGTGACTTTGATGTCTCTAGCTTGAATATAATCCATTCTATACACTCCTGAACATCTTGAACCTGCACCTGTCATTTCCCCAGACAGCACTTTCATGGGGGCACCTTCTCTGGGGGGCTGTAACTCAGACCCCATAAGTCCAATTCTTACCAAACGTCGAGGGCAGGTAGAGTTGAGTCATCTGCAGATCCCCTGTGAGTTTGGTGTCCTTAGTGCACCAGGGGGTTGTACTACTGCCTCACCAAACTCACAAACCGAACTGGTTCATTTGGTGCCCAAATATTGTGGCCTGTTGAGTACAAAAGACTAAATCCAAGGGAAATAGCTATGGCATGAAGTTCACCAGGAGATATCAAATTCCTGACCAGGATCCAGCCGCCTTATGTGGAATGGACCACCCTGGGGATATTGGGCAGAGAAAGATCGCTCAAGGCACTCAAGGCCTTTCAACTGGATCCAGTTCAGCACTTTCTGCCGCAGCCTGTCCCCGAAATAGAACCAATTCAGGTTTGTGACATCAATTATGTATAAATGTCATGGCTTCCCTATCACCTAAAAAAAAAAAAATCCCAAACAGAATCCTCTGAAATCTGATCATCCTTGGGAAGCGAAGCTGAGGTCTCCGAGCTCAGAGCACCAGGGGTCGTTTCGTAGAAAAAGAGGTGCAGGAGCTCATTAGCATAAGTTATTAGCATGACTTATTTGCATATGCCACACCCCCTGATTTCACCGGAAGTGTCAGAAGGCAACACCCACCGCTCAGGCTCCACTGGACTGTTTTGGATTGCTAGCTATTGGAGGGGGGGGGGGGACATGCAGATCTGTCCTCGCAGAGGAGGGAGAGCTTGTACCTGAATAAAACTTGGTCTTAAAGGTGCCACTGGACTGTTTTGGGCCGGGGGGGGGGCTCTGCAACTTACCTGGCTGCTTCTTGCTCTGACTGAGGGCTGCTGGAGCAGGGGGCGGGGCTTGTGGCATGTGCCCGCCCCCTGGGCTCTTTACTGCCGGAGCTCTGCTCCTGTGCGCTCCTGCAGGAAATGACCCCTGCAGAGCACACACATGTATCATTGGAACTGATGGTAGTTTTCTCACCAAATCGGATAAACTCAACAAAGGGTGACATGCAGTGGTTACAGTGTCAGACTAGGATCTGGGAGACCCGGGTTCAGATCTTTGCTCTGCCATGGAATCCTGCTGGGTGGCGTTGGGTCAGTCACGCACTCTCAGCCTGTCCCACCTCATGGGGTTGTTGTGAGGATAAGAATGGAGGAGAGAAGAACGATGTCGCCCCTGTGGGTCCCCAGCAGGGAGATTGGCAGGGTATGAATGAAGTCAATGCATAAATAAATAAGGGGGCGGAGACCTTTGATTCCAGTCACAACCTTCAAGATTTCTGCCAAGCTCTGGCTACTGAACATCAAGAATCTCCCCCAAGTCTTCTTTGCCATTGGCTAAGCTGCCAAGGTGTTAACGGAATGTTCACGCACACTCCGGTGGGTTAGAAGCAGGAGACGCCGGCACAATGTGCCTCCGGACAGATCTGCCGTTAATGGAAACAGGGTAGGCAGCACTGTTTCCTTGAGTGCGTGCATGGCAATGGGTTGTGAGTAGCAAGGATGAACAGTGTGTATGTGTGTATGTGTGTTGAGAGCCAGTTTGGTGTAGTGGTTAAGTGCGCGGACTCTAATCTGGGAGAACCAGGTTTGATTCCCCACTCCTCCACTTGCACCTGGCTGGATGACCTTGGACCAGCAGTAGCTCTGATAAGAGCTGTTCTTGGAAAAGAGCAGTTTCTGTGGCATACCCTCCCCCTAGATGTCTGCCTGGCATTGAGTTCCAGTTAAAGGCTCGTAGCAGTCTCTCTGTTGATGAGTGTAAAGGCAATCTCAATATGTGAAGGATGTTTTCTGAATCATCAACTGTTTTCTCTGGTGGGAAAAGTGGGAGAGACATTATTTAAACCAACAGATCCTTCTTCCCCCTTCATGCAAATTTCCCATGTGCTTCCCATGTGCTTCTCTCAAAGAGGGCGAATAACTGCTCTGAGGTGGTTGATTGAATGTGCGAGAAATTCCGCCCCCCCAAAACACACACACACACACACACTTCACCTGAAGAAGTGAGCGGTGACTCAAGAAACCTCCTACCCTGCCACGAATTGTGTTAGTCTTGAAGGTTCTTTTCTTTTGCTGATTTTTCCTACCCATTTACCCACCTGACCTCTGAGCCAGAAATCTTACCAAAAACTTTCTGGAATGACCACTCCATTCAGATAACCTCCACTTTACTTAAACTTGGACCTACTCTTGATCTAAGAGTTTCTTTAATTGATAATACGGAACCTACTCTAAAGATCTCGGCATAGAACACCTTGATTGAAGGTGCTCCTGGACTCTTGCTCTTTTCTCCTGCTGCAGACAGACTAACGTGGTTCCCCATCTTGATCTGTCTGCAGAAATGACCCGTGACTCAGGAAAGCTCCTCCCCTGCCACAAATGTTATTAGTCTCTAAGGTGCTCCTGGACTCTTGCTTTTTTCTACACTTCACCTGAGACAAAGCCTGGCTGGTATTTCCCAATTCAAACACTCTTTTGTCTAGTTTGGCAAAGACAGTGGGAAGGGAACTGGAGAGAGAAAAGGGGTTACTCGCAAGCGCCCACCTCCCTGATTTTTCTCGGGTCTCCCCACGTTTATTTACTTCCTTACTCTTCCTTCTGCAGCTGATGCAGCAGCAAACGGTTCTCTCAGCTTCCCATGGGAGCTTCGTGAGCCCGAGCCTCGCCTTCTCCCCGTGCCACATCCAACAAATCGGCACGGTCAGCTTGAACGGTCTGCCCGTCACTCCTGTTGCACAAACCTCAGGTAGGCCTCTGTGTACGAAGGTCAGCGGGGAGGGAGCCTGCAGGAGGTAGCAGTTCTGTTGTCACCCCAGGTTCTGAGTTCGGATCCCTGCCATGAAGGTCACTGTGAAAACCCAAGCCAATTGCTCTCTCTCTGGGCCTAGCCTACTTTGCAGGGTTATTGTGAGAACAGGATAGGGGAGGGAGAACTAAGCCACACTGAACGTCTTGCCCAGAGGAAAAGATAAAAATGTATAGATAGCTAGGCCAAGGTACCGAGATGTTAGAGCCAATGCCGAGATGGAGAGCCACTTTGGCGTAGTGGTTAGGAGTGCGGACTCTAATCCGGGAAAACGGTTTGATTCCCCACTCCTCCACATGCAGCTGCTGGTGTGATCTTGGGTCAGTCACAAGTTCTCTCGGAGCTGTTCTCTCAGGAGCAGTTCTCAAAAGAGGTCTCTCAGCCCCATCTACCTCACAGGAGGGGAAGGGAAAGGAGATTGTGAGCCACTCTGAGACTCCTTCGGGTAGTGAAGGGTGGGGTATAACTCCAATCTCCTCCTCCTCCTCCTCCTCCTCCTCCTCCTCCTCCTCCTCCTCCTCCGCCTCCTCCTCTTCTTCCTCTTCTTCCTCTTCTTCCTCTTCTTCTTCTTCTTCTTCTTCTGGAATGTTCCTGCACATTCCAGTGTGACATCCTTGTGTGACATGCATCTTCTTTCTGAGGAACAGGAAGCTTTGGCCCACCTAGTTCAGCATCGCCTACTCTGTCCAAAAGGACCTTCCCACGGTCTCTGGGAGAGAGAGGTTACCTCTCCTCCTTTTTATCTCAACAACCCATTGGCTTGGATCCAGCAGAGTGTTTCTGCAGATGGAAGGACTTCCATCGGCTGAGCATGGCTTTTTCACCTCCCCTTCCCCCACTGACTTCAGTCCCATCCACCACCCCCACCCCCAGAAATATTGCACTGGGGAAAGATGGACTGTAGCGAGACACAGGAGGAGAGAAAGTCCTGCCGTGTGGGTGGGAATCCTTCTGTCTGCCTTAACGCTGTTGGGGATCCAAGCCTAGTAAGAATTGTGGATACTTACAAAAGTTGGAACCCGAGGTCCGCAGCCCAGGGGTGGCACACGTATATCTGTTCAATTTTGTAAAAATTCTGTTGCACAAAAAAATGGAAGAGGCATATGTCGTTCCCCGCTCCTGTTCTGGCAGCACAACGGCCTCATAAAGTAGTTCAGGCAGAGAGAGAGAGAGAGAGAGAGAGAGAGAGAGAGAGAGAGAGAGAGAGAGAGAGAGAGAGAGAGAGAGAGAGAGAGAGAGAGAGAGAGAGAGAGAGAGAGAGAGAGAGAGAGAGAGAGAGAGAGAGAGAGAGAGAGAGAGAGAGAGAGAGAGAGAGAGAGAGAGAGAGAGAGAGAGAGAGAGAGAGAGAGAGAGAGAGAGAGAGAGAGAGAGAGAGAGAGAGAGAGAGAGAGAGAGAGAGAGAGAGAGAGAGAGAGAGAGAGAGAGAGAGAGAGAGAGAGAGAGAGAGAGAGAGAGAGAGAGAGAGAGAGAGAGAGAGAGAGAGAGAGAGAGAGAGAGAGAGAGAGAGAGAGAGAGAGAGAGAGAGAGAGAGAGAGAGAGAGAGAGAGAGAGAGAGAGAGAGAGAGAGAGAGAGAGAGAGAGAGAGAGAGAGAGAGAGAGAGAGAGAGAGAGAGAGAGAGAGAGAGAGAGAGAGAGAGAGAGAGAGAGAGAGAGAGAGAGAGAGAGAGAGAGAGAGAGAGAGAGAGAGAGAGAGAGAGAGAGAGAGAGAGAGAGAGAGAGAGAGAGAGAGAGAGAGAGAGAGAGAGAGAGAGAGAGAGAGAGAGAGAGAGAGAGAGAGAGAGAGAGAGAGAGAGAGAGAGAGAGAGAGAGAGAGAGAGAGAGAGAGAGAGAGAGAGAGAGAGAGAGAGAGAGAGAGAGAGAGAGAGAGAGAGAGAGAGAGAGAGAGAGAGAGAGAGAGAGAGAGAGAGAGAGAGAGAGAGAGAGAGAGAGAGAGAGAGAGAGAGAGAGAGAGAGAGAGAGAGAGAGAGAGAGAGAGAGAGAGAGAGAGAGAGAGAGAGAGAGAGAGAGAGAGAGAGAGAGAGAGAGAGAGAGAGAGAGAGAGAGAGAGAGAGAGAGAGAGAGAGAGAGAGAGAGAGAGAGAGAGAGAGAGAGAGAGAGAGAGAGAGAGAGAGAGAGAGAGAGAGAGAGAGAGAGAGAGAGAGAGAGAGAGAGAGAGAGAGAGAGAGAGAGAGAGAGAGAGAGAGAGAGAGAGAGAGAGAGAGAGAGAGAGAGAGAGAGAGAGAGAGAGAGAGAGAGAGAGAGAGAGAGAGAGAGAGAGAGAGAGAGAGAGAGAGAGAGAGAGAGAGAGAGAGAGAGAGAGAGAGAGAGAGAGAGAGAGAGAGAGAGAGAGAGAGAGAGAGAGAGAGAGAGAGAGAGAGAGAGAGAGAGAGAGAGAGAGACAGAGAGAGAGATTGATTGATTCCAGCCTCGCGGCTGAAATGAAAAAGATCCCAGGGGACTGAACCTCAGTTCGGACGTCTGTCTGGCCCCACGCTTCCCTGGACTGCCTGCTTCTTTATGGTCTGTGTAAAGTGCCATCAAGACACAACCTACTTATGGCAACCCCAGAGGGTTTTCAAGGCAAGAGGTGAACAGAGATGGTTTGCCCTTGCCTGCCCCTGCATCGCAACCCTGGACTTCCTTGGTGGTCTCCCATCCAAGCAACCTGGCCAGGGCTGACCTTGCTTAGTTTCCGAGACATGATGAGATCAGGCTAGTCTGGGCCATCAAGGTCAGACTGGGCTCTTTTTGTAGCAGGAACTCCTTTGCATATGAGGCGACACACCCCTAAGGTAGCCAATCCTCCAAGAGCTTACAGAGCTCTTCTTACAGGGGCTACTGTAAGCTCTTGGAGGATTGGCTACATTAGGGGTGTGTCGCCTAATATGAGAGAGGTTGGGGGGGGGGGGGGGGTGTTAACCAGTCAGCACCATGCACAGCGTCTGCTTCAAAACACCGGGACCGATTTCCTGCAAGCAGTTGTGCCGCCGTCGTTCTTCCATTTCCCCTGCTTGCATTGCTTAATTTCAACCTATTCGCTGCGCGGCCGCATTTTGACCCGCAGCCCCCCCCCGATTCCCCCCACGTCTTCTCGATCCTTGTTTTTTGAGATCGAGAAGACGCGGGGAAAATCAGGGGGAGCTGTGGGTCAGCGAATAGTGTGAAATTGACCAATGCAAGCGCAAGCGGGGGTGGGGGGAGGAAGAGCGAGGGCGGCACAGCTGCTTGTGGGGAATCGGTCCCGGTTTGGGCATCGCTTGGCCCCACAGAGGAAAGGCGTGTTTGCACTGGACCCTGCAGAAGTGATTCTAGGTTGTCTCCCTTGCTTTAAAGATGTAATCTCTGTCCTTGCGATGGTGTCTCTTTCTCCCGTCTGCAGGGTTACACTCTCCTCCCCTCTTGGGAACAACTGCCGTCCCGGGGTTGGTCACACCGATCGCCAACAGCTTCACCGGAGTGGTGCCTCTCCCCAGCAGCCATCCCACCCTGGAAGCTGTTTATGCCAATGGGCTTATGCCTTGCACAGGTAAAACCAAGCAGGAGAAAGGGGCAGTCTGTTGGGATAAGAGGACTTTCCCCGGCCTTTTTGGTCTCTCTTATGGGGGGACGTCATTTTGGTTTCTCTTATGGGCGGTATATCCAGCCCTCTGCTTGCCAGCTAAACCACCCCGTTCCGGCCCTGGGGATCAGTGAAGCCGGTCTGGGGAGACCAAGGTGCAGGTGCCTGCTTCGTGAAACTCACTGGAGGATAGGGTTACCAACAAGCCTGGCGCAAAATGCCCTGTCCCTTTCCATGTGGAAAGGTAGAGCAGGAACTTTTCATGGCCTAGAGGTAAATAACAACTTAGAATCATAGAATCACAGAGTTGGGAGGGGCCGTACAGGCCATCTAGTCCAACCCACTGCTCAGTGCAGGATCAGTCTAGAGCAGTGGTGGCGAACCTATGGCACGGGTGCCAGAGGTGGCACTCAGAGCCCTCTCTGTGGGCACGCGTGCCATCGCCCCAGCCAGGCCCAGACCATCATTAAAGTGTCGAATTCTCTGCCAAATAATTTTAAGTAAGTGAAAGCATTTGGGATTGCTTTCCTTACTTTATTTGGATTATCTTAAATTAATGTATGAGTTGTTTTTTCTAAAGTAAAACCTCAGTATTCAGGTTAAATTGCCATGTTGGCACTTTGCGATAAATAAGTAGGTTTTGAGTCGCAGTTTGGGCACTCGGTCTCTAAAAGGTTTGCCATCACTGGTCTAGAGCAATGCTCCCTCTAAGCTGTGTAGTCCTGTGAGCAAAAATTCTACTTTGTGAGCTACTGGCGTTAAAGTTGTGAGCAAGCGATTCGGCTACTGCACAAATTAGTTTGCTCTGGAGCAGTGTTCCCTCTAAGCCGAGTTAGTGTGAGCTAGCCCACAGCTTTTTAGTCTCCGGCTCACACATTTTTGTCTGAGCTCACGGGGGATGGCTCCAGAGCAAACTAATTTATAGAGTAGCCAAATCTCTTGCTCACCACTTTACTACCAGTAAGCTCACAAAGTAGAATTTTTGCTCACAAGACTCCACAGCTTAGAGGGAACATTGCAGTCTGGAGCCATCTTTACGGAGCTAAGACAAACATGAGTGAGCCGGAGGCTAAAAATATGTGAGCTAGCTCACACTAACTCAGCTTAGAGGAAACACTGGCCTAGAGTATCCCTGAGTGACAAGTGTTTGTCCAGCCACTGCTTAAAGACTGCCAGTGAGGGGGAGCTCACCACCTCCCCAGACAGCTTATTCCACCATTGCACAACTCTGACTGTTAAAAAATTTTCCCCCTAATATCCAGCCAGTACCTTCCCGCCCTTAATTTAAACCCATTCTTGTGAGTCCTCTCCTCTGCTGCCAACAGGAACAGCTCCCTGCCTTCCCCTGACAGCCCTTCAAAGACTGCAAGAGAGCAATCCTGTCCCCCCTCAACCTCCTCTTCTCCAGACTGAACATTCCCAAGTCCCTCAGCCTTTCCTCAGAGGGCTTGGTAAATAACACCTCACCAAGTGTCTGTTAAAAGGACAGGACGCTTTGCGCCAGGCTGTCTGGCCACCCAGGTGGGTGACTTTGGGCCACTCACTCTCTCTGTCATCCCAATCTACTTCAAAGTAAGGATAAAACGGAAGGGAGACCCACGTTTTCCATCCTGTGAGATAAAAATCCAGCCAATGAGGTGGTGGCAGTTCAGTGTCTTGGAACATCAAATTCTAAAATTCTGAGCATTCACATCTGGGCTACAAAACTGAATAGCCGAGTATTGTGTTTTGAAGGTTTCCCTGTTAGGCGAGAGGACCATCCACTCCACTGGGCAGGGATTGGGGCAACAAGATCTTTGCTTTACTAAGCAAAAGACTTGGTATGCTTGTAAGTACAGAAGCCACAGAGATCCTTAAGCGACCAAAATCTTGAGCCAGAGCTCTGGATGGGGCTGTGGCACAACCGGACCTCTTGCACGGGGGTGGGTGCTGCCCCATTCATGGCACTAGGAATCCACAGATTGCACACAGCTCTGCTTTCCCTGGCCACCACTGTCATGACTTCTGCACCCAGAAGACATTGGTGGATCGAAGCCAGAAAGGTGCCCAAGAAGTACCCACATGTACTTCTTCCTTCCAGATAGGAAATGCAGATAAATATAACTTCCTTCCTTCCCTCCTTCCTTCCCCAGTATTCTAATAATTTCAGGTGCAGACCAGGAGAGGCCTGGTGCAATGGTTAGAGCAGGGGACCAGAGTCCGGGAGACTGGGGTTCGAGTACCCACTCTGCCATGAGATTCACAATGTGACCTTGGGCCAGGCAGTCTTCTCTCCGCCTAACTTACCACTGCTGGGAGAGGATAAAATGGAGAGCTGGAGAAAGGGAGGGGGGTCTAAAAAATGAGATGGCATCTGGGATTTAAATACCAGCTCTCTCCGCTATCTCCAGGGCTAATTTTGGACACTGGTGTGAAATTTCTTTGCCGTTTTAGTTCTAATTTTAGGACTTCCAGCTCTTCCAAGGCAGGCCCCATTTCCCCTTTCTTCTCAAGCCTTTCATTTCCTTTCCCTTAAATCTCTCCTTCTGCAGCCCAGAACCCTTCGGTAGCAGAGACTCTGCATCCAGCATTCACCGGCGTGCAGCAGTATGCAGGTACCAGTGCTGAGTCAATGCTCTTCCTTTGCATTGTATGGCCAGTCTCCATCAGGGCTATTTTTGGGCAGGAACGCACAGGAACGGAGTTCCGGCTGGCTCCCAAGTTGGCCACGCCCACCAGGGACTCATTAGCATAATAGGCCACACCCAACAGCAGAAACTCATTCGTATTGGCTACAAATAGGGGTGTGTGGCCTAACATGCAAAAGGCCCTGGGTTTTGACAACAAACAAGGTAAAGAGAATAAGAAGCAAAAGGTAGGGATGACCACACTTCTGGTAACATGGGGGTGTGGCCTAATATGCGAATGAGCTGTGTTGTCAGGGTGTGGCCTAATATGCTAATGAGTCCCTGCTGTTGGGTGTGGCCTATTATGCTAATGAGTTCCTGCTGGGCTTTTTCTACAAAAAGAGCCCCATGATAGTTGAATTGCAAGATGAACTCCCTCCCCCATGGCACCGCTTGGGACTTCTTATGGGTCAGCCAGCCTTTGCGGACTTTGGGGCAGTTTTTGCTCCGAGCTTTCTCACATCCTCCTCTTCCATTTGTTTGTGTTTCCTTGTTTTCCTTGTTGTTTCTCTGGCGCTTTCTCAAATTGGATTGAAGGTAGCTGAAGGAAGCATAGAGAAACCATGAGGGGAAAAAAACAAGGAGACACAACAAATGGGGGGGAAATGATGTCGTGCCCTGACCTGGATAGCCCAGGCAAGCCCGATCTCGTCAGATCTCAGAAGCTAAGCAGGGTCAACCCTGGCAAGTCCTTGGATGGGAGACCTCCTTGGAATACCAGAGGCAGGAGGCAGGGGCAGGCTTTATCCAGCTACCTCTCTGAATATCCTCCAGGCCCCCAGTAGGGGTCAGTCACTAGAGGTCGCCACGACTTCCAGGTGCACGCACACACACACGTGCACGGACACACATATGAAAAATATAACCCCCCCAAAAAAGAAAAGAAAAATTATGTCATAAGGAAACTGGGAGAGAAAAACATTGCGGTTCAGTACCCAAACAGCAGGGAAACCCTAAGTATGCAAAGATCTTCCAGGGACTTGGAGAGTTTCTGTGACAGCAAGGGACTCTTTGAGAGCTCCTGACGTTTCCGATCAGCACCCGTTTCCATGAACAGGCAGTGGTACACGTGGGTTGAATGATTTCTTCCTATGCACCTGCACTTTTAAAGCACATTATGCTCTAGATCAGGGGTGTCAAACATGCGGCCCGGGGGCCCGATCAGGCTCCCGGAGGGCTTCTATCAGGCCAGCAGTAAAACTGGCAGTCTTCTGCTTCTTCTTCCTGTTCTGCTGCTGCTCCGTCATCATAGGTTTGCAGCTTACAGATACACACCTGAACAGCAAACTCAAGATTGCAACAGCACAGACATTTTGATGCAATAATTCAGAGCAAGAGGTGTCAGTTTTCAGACACTGTTAAATAAACAAAATACTGCAAGAGTGCTAATGTTTTAAGCATGACTTTATTTTAAGGGGCGGGGAAACCCCTTTGTGATTGTGTCCTTTATAAAGTTTATATCTCCGCCGCCTGGCATTACATTTTATGACACACATGGCCCGGCCCAACAATGTCTCATTGATGTCAGATCCAGCCCTCGTAACAAATGGGTTCAACACCCCAGCACTAGATTCTGTAGGCTGATCTAGTGGTGATGGGAGGGTGGGTCTCATCTTGGGATTTCCTGATTTGCTTTTCAGCTCCGTACTATAAAATGGCACCTCACTTGGTGGACTCGTGTGTGATCATAATAGGGGCTCTTCCAAATTCTCATTTTTGTTGGTGGTGTGTTCCCGCTGTCTTGGGTTTTTTTCTCCCTGTTCTGTGCATGTTTTATTCCCTCTAGTGGTCAAATTGATAGTACATCGAGTTATGTCTGGCATATCTCCCTGCAGATTTAAACTGCAGGTTTTTGTGCTGGGCATGCAGCAATGTGATATTGACTTGAGAACTAGAGGAAGCGAAACAGACGTGGAACAGAAACAACACCCCCCCACACCCAGTAGCAGGAACGCACGAGCCAGGAAAATCCTTTCTAAATCAGACAGCCAAGGAAATGAATTCAAACAAACAACTTTCGGGTCCACCCCACCCCCCCATGCATTTTCATTTATTTTTTACACAAAGAACCATGAACTGGGTCCTCACGTTTCATCTTTAATTCATTTTAATAATAATGTAATCTCCTGAATTTTTTTTTTTATGGATCTGTGCTTGCAGAGTTGGGCACTGGCTTGAATAAAATGCCGAAATGTGCAAATCTAGCAAAGCGTTTTGTGTGTGCAGAATTTAGTGCCTCTTTTGTTTATGAATAGGTGCCCCCCCCCCGTCACCCCATCTGCCATTAGGGTCCCAGTGGAAAGGAAGAAAGTCTCCTGAACACACCTCTTTGTGAGCGCCCTGCAAGGCAGAATGTTAACAGTCTGTAAATCAGTCTTTCTTCCTCCTCTCTGGCTTACCCAAAGCTCTCCCCCCAATGTTTGCGTTAGTCTTTCAGCTGCCACAAAGCACTTTTTGTTTTAGCCTCAGCGGAATGATGCCCCCGGAATTTCTCCTGTCTGTTGGCACATTTGCAAGGAGGCTCTCATGGCAAGGAGAAGTTAGTTTATTATTTGTTTATCTTAAACGTTTCTTAGCTCCATTTCTTCCTGATGGAGCTCAAGGCTTCTTACAATATAAAATAAAACACACAAAGCACAATAAGAATACATAAAACCAAAATTTAACATGACAATGTCGGTCTGCTTTAATTAAATGCAGTCCTAAATAAAACTGTCTTCAACTGCCTCCTGAAGGTTGACTCTGAGGGGGCCAGGCACGCCTCCCTGTGATGGTTGTTCCATAGTCACGGGGCTGCCACTGAAAAGTAGGGTTGCCAAGTGGCTTACTGGCTGCAGCGGGGGAGCGGTGGTCCCATTCATCACGGTGGGCATGTCGCCGGGCGACGCTCTAGCAACCCCCCTGAAAACTCTATGGTACAATAGAGTTTTCAGGGTGATTGCTAGAGCGTTGCCCGGCGACGTGTCCAGCGTGATGTCATTTCTGGGTGACATGATCACGCCGGGCACGTTGGCCCAATCTGGCCACTGCGGGAGTGGAGTTCTCCCCGCCAGCTAGATCCGGACTGGCGGGGTGGGGGCCCTTTGAGCGGGGGGACCTTCCCCCCCCCCCCGGGGGGGTAGCCCTACTGAAAAGGCCTTCTCTCATGTGCCCACCAGAGGGCCTCTCCCTGTGATCTTAATTCCTAGGCAGGAAGTTCAGCCCAGTTGTTTGTGTGGTGGAGGAAGATATAGGTGGGAGCACATTTCCCAGAGAAAGCCATGTGTCACCTGGAATGCAGGAGCAGCCCAGGACATGTCACATAAGGATATCAAAGAACCCAGGCATCGCTACTAACGAAGAACAAGAAGTTAAACCTGACCCCAAACATAAAACGTCTGAACCTATCTTGACGAAGGTCCTTCCGGTCTGCATCTGTCTCTCGGCCCAGGGTGGAATTCTAATTCAAGGAGGCATTCAGGCCACACAGAGGATATGAGGCCATCATAATCAAAGTACCATAATCCGGACTTGCACAATATGCCGCCAGGTGCAAGACAAGAATATTCGGATTAAAATTGAGTGTTTTTAAAGCTTCCTAGGTATTTCCATTGTTTCCTGTTAACACAAAGAGAAGGCTAAATATCGAGCACCTGACACAAGTTAGCGAGGCCAAAACAGGGGGGTTCCACGACTTGGCTCCCATGGGTGGCACAGCACCCGCCAAGTGTGTTTAAAAAGTGGGCAGAGCTAGGTAAGGCTTTTGCCAAGCAGACTGATTGGCTGTTGGGGGATTTGATTGGATTTTTAAAAAAACATTGCTCTGTTAGCCGCTGCGGCAGCCATTTTGTGGCTGGCTCTGCTTCCCGTGGCGGCCATTTTGTGGCTGTGCCCACCACACTGTGTCAGAATTCCAAAGGTGCCCACCGTCCTCAAAAGGGTTGAGGACCCCTGGGCAAAAAGCTGTAAGATAACAGCAGGCAGGCTGGGCACCCTCTAGGCCGTCCCTGCTCGGAGTCCCTTTCGTGATCCTCTCTCCCCCACTAACCCTACCTTTCCCGTCTCGCCCCGCACAGCCGTGTACCCGGCAGCGACCATCACTCCAGTAGCTCAGGCAATTCCGCAGCCACTGCCGATACTCCAGCACCAGCAACGAGAAGGTGAGTCTCCTCTGCTCCTATGGCTGGGGGGTGGGGTAGAGAGTTTAGGGGCAAGGCCCCTCCTGGCAACAGGCGGGGGATGGGGGGACTTCCCAGCAGCTGACATGCAGCGACGTGTCTACATCATAGCCCACGTGAGCCGGAAGTGACATGATCACTTCGGGAACATCGTCGGTGACGCTCTGGTATCGGAGCAAAACCTTTATGGTAAATTGCTCCTACCATAGAGTTTTTGCCCAAACACCAGACCGTCGCCCTGATGTCCAGGAAGTGATGATGTCACTTCCGAGTCACGTGGGCAGTGATGTAGACACGTCGCTGCATCTTTGGAGGTAAATTCCCCCTCGCCGGCCAGCTGATTGGTGGTGGGTAGGTTGGGCCTGGCAGCGGGGGACTCCACCTCCCTAGCAAGACGGAGTACACTGGGGAGACCCCACAGCCCTTCATTAAAGGGTACAAGGAGGTGCCTCCGCCCCTTGCCCTCTGCCATTTCAGCCATGAGCCTGGCGCGTGTGACGTACATGTGCTTAATGACGGATTGTCTCTTCGTTTCCCTCTTCCTGCCTGGGTGGGGCTTTGCTCCCCCACGACCCCTTGCATCCCGACGGAAGGCCCAGAGGGCTGCAACCTCTTCATCTATCACCTCCCTCAAGAGTTTGGGGACAACGAGCTGATGCAAATGTTTCTTCCTTTCGGGAACATCATCTCTTCCAAAGTGTTCATGGACCGGGCCACGAACCAGAGCAAATGTTTCGGTAAGCGAGGGAAGGGGAAGGGTGGGTGTATGTCACGTTGCACGGGAGACCATCATGGAAGAGTCGTCCCCCCCCCATGGAAAGGTCTCCCCCTCCCACTGTTTTGTCAACCTGAAATGGCCCCAGGCTGGTAATATTCGTCCCAACAGGGAAACCGCTGGCACCCGTTGGGGTGAATATTACCAGCCTGGGGCCATTTCAGGTTGGCAAAACAGTGGGAGGGGGAGACAGAAGCCTCCTTTGCCTATATACCACGGTGCCCGTTCAAATCACACCTGCATGCAGCTGGAATCAAACAGCCCACAACTCATAACACACTTTTGGTCAGGTGCAGGGGTCATTTCGTAGAAAAAGAGGTGTAGGAGTTCATTCATCATCATCATCATTATTTATTACGGTCAAAGACCCATCAAACAGCATACAGGATCAAAAAAGCAAACCCAGGTTACCAAAACATTACAGAGAGGAGACATCATAAATAGTATTAAGGAGGAGCTTGCGCTTTGCAAATGCAATAAAAAGAAATTTAGCAACATTCCTTGATATTGCAATGGATTTGTCCTCCAATAGATATTTCAGCACAAGTTCCTCAGAATGAATTGCTAGTTGTCCTTGGACCCTAAGTGACCTCTAGAATCTAAATCCCATTGCATTGTTTTAACGAGTGTTCCATCCTGTCGCTTATATTGACTTCCTTCTGCGTGGTCCACCTTGAGCCCAGTGAGAAAGGCGGACTGTGGGTAAGACAGATAAATAAATACTGAACCGGAATTTCCCCCTGTCCTGTCCCGTTGTTTAGGCTTTGTGAGTTTTGACAATCCCTCCAGTGCCCAAACAGCCATCCAGGCCATGAACGGTTTCCAGATCGGCATGAAGAGGCTGAAGGTGCAGCTGAAACGGCCCAAGGACGGCAGCCACCCCTACTGACGAGGGTCTGCATTTTGTGACGGACTCTCTGCTCACAAAGGTAAGGCGAGAAGCTCGTCCTTTCCCTCCGCTGGGGAGTGGAGAACCAGTTCCTTCAGGGAAGTGATTTCACACAAATTCATTGTCTAGTGAATGTCTTCCAATCCCCAGTTCCCCATGTGGGGATGGGAAAGATCTTGCACATTTAAAAAACACAGAGAGAGAGAGAGAGAGGCGCAGCAGAACAGAGAGAAGATGGCTCATCAACCTGGAGAACCTCAAGTAGGTTAATTAAATGCTCTACACTAGAGCAACTGATTGGCTCTCCGAGGTCTCAGGCACGGAGAGATCTGCCCTAGCCTGCTCCCAAGAGTCATTTTTCAGTGGTGTTAAACAAGATCCCGCACGGGATACGCTGAGCCACAACACCTACCTTGTGACCAGTGTTCCCCCTAAGCTGAGTTAGTGTGAGCTAGCTCACAGTTTTTTAGCCTCCGGCTCGCACATTTTCGTCTTAGCTCAGGAAGGATGGCTCCAGAGCAAACTGATTTACGCAGTAGCCAAATCGGTCGCTCACTACTTTAAGGCCAGCAGCTCACAAAGTAGAATTTTTGCTCACAAGACTCCACAGCTGAGAGGGAGCATTGCTTGTGACCCCACCCAAACTGCTAGGTTATCCCCATCGGTAAGGGGAAGCAACCCCCCCACCCTGCTTTTGGAATGTGAATCGTTTTAACCTCTCTTCTTCTTTACCATCTAGGTGAAGGTAACCTTCCTCTTCCACTTAATTTCTTTCGTTTTAAAGAAGAGATCCAAGAACTATTATTCCCCCACCTTTTCTCAGGGGGGGGGAGGGGGGAGGAAAAAAAATTTAATTCCATCCACTGAGAAAGGAGCCGCCATTTGTGAGGGGAAACCACACATACCCACGGGCCTTTCAGGACCATGGACAGCTCTCCGGCTTAGGGACAGGGCATGTGGACCAATCAAACAGCTCGGATGCACCTCTCTGCGCCCACCAAACGCTGACTTAAATTTAAAATAGATGTATATACATACAAAATTCTATATATATATATAATATATATATAATATATATATATTACAGGCACTGTATTTTTTTTAAAAGTGAGAACAGAATTGCAGGACCAAACTTCTTCCTTCCCTCTTCAGTGGTTGGCTGGGGGTAAGTAGAATTGCGGCCACAGATAGCGCCTGATCCCATGTGGAAAGGCCTGGCCTTCGGACAGATGCCTCGGGCGCCTACCAAGGGCTGGCCACGAGGACAGAAGCATTTTGCCGCCAGCAAAGGCGGAATAAGGCAGAGAAGGCACCGTCCTCCTCCGGGCCTGACGTGGACGGGAAGTGCCTTTGTAGGATGACGCCGTGGCTTTGCCCCCCAACTCTGGGAAGCAAGGAGGGGGGGGGAAGATTTCTCTGCTCAGCTGCCAAATTCTCCAGATCCCGCAGAGGGCAAACTGCGCAGAAACCCTTCCGTGTAAGGAACAGACAGACAAACCCAGAAGGAAAAACCCTCTTAAGGCTTGCAACACTGCCAAACAGACTCGAACTCTTGTGACTATTCCACAGCTAGACATTTCCAATGGGTATGCTCAAAGAAACCCATGCCGATGCAAGCAACCTCTCGCTGCAGAAGAATTCTCTTCGATGGACAGACCAACCAGTATGCAACAGATAGCTCTTATCTCTCCATCTCTCTACCGCAAACCGTCGAGACCTGCACAGCCAAAGATCCGGCTGGTTACTTTTGAACTGTTTCTCTGAAATGTCAGCCTGCCTCCCCTTCCCCAAACCCTCCGCCTCTTCTTGGTAAGATCCCGCTCCTCCCTTTAACCCTTTCGGGTCCTTTCTTCCCACCCACCCACCCCCCTGTTTCCTTCCATTCTGCTGCGGAACAGACCGACCGGCTCCAATCCTCACTGCTGGATCAGACCGGTCTCCTTTTTTTTTTTGCCAGCAAGGGACGGGGTCTCCCACGTGAGGCTTCAGGGAGGCGGCTTTTCTTGGTCCCTCCTCCCCAGCCTCTGGGACTTCGGGCTCTACTGCCTCTGTTCCTGGAGGTTCCATTTTCTGTCTTATTGCCCGGGATACACCCTCCCTTCCCCTTTTTCTTTAAAGGGCCATCAAACCTGGTAGTCCTAACCACATCTTGAGGCTAATCCTGAGATCCGAAGAAATGCTTTCTGGACTGGACCCAGGGTCCTCTTGGTCTGTTCCCAGAACGGCCAGCTACATGCCTCCAGGGAGTTCCTGTGCAGGCCATGTGGGGGGGGGGGAGTCCTTAAGTAGCTCTTGACCTTGCTCCTGTCCCCGTGCCGTTACATCTCCTTCTCCTGGACCTGAGGTTTTCCCCTCCCTCTCGATCCTCTTAAAGTCCCTCCCCTTACCCTGCTTTACAAGCTCTATTGCAATTGCCAAGGCTTTCAGTGGGACCCCATGGGGCAGGTAGGCACCCTGCCAGCACGCCTGGGCCCTGCCCCATCTGAGAAGCCCTCGGGCCACCCCCCCAACCCCAACCCCTCAACCCTCTTGTTCCTAATCCCCACGTCGGCTATAAAGCACACACTGTCTTGTTCCCGCGGTTAGAATGCCCAACATGCCAAGGGTAGTCATTTGACCAAAAGATCTCTTTTTACAAAACAATTGCTAGGCGTGATCTTCCGCTCAGCTCGTTTGAAATATGCCAGGACTTGATTCTATACTTAAGACATTCCTGTTGTTGTGTACGTGAGTGTGTGTGTGTGAAAGTGTGCGTGCAAGCAGTGTTTTCCGAGCAATCGGAGCATCAGAAGCGGAGCCGTCGACGCAGAGGTAGGCGCTGAAGACACTTGAGCCGCAAGGCCAAAAGGGCTTCTATAGGCTGGGAAACAGGGCTCTACTAAACCGATTGGGAATAAGGGCAGGGGCTCAACAGAGCCAATTTGGTGTGCTCTGGCCAGGGGCACGTTTCTGAGGTCTTCTGTCGACCCGCTTTCCCCATCCTGCCATGGGAATGACCAGGGACTGAACTGAGAGCTTGCATGTGTTCAAAATGTGTCTTCTAGCACCAAACTATCTATGGGCTGAAGTCAGGTGGCCGGATATTTCCCTTCCTTCTGGGCCAGTGGTCCGGATGGATGGTTATAAAACTGGGGGGGGGGGATTAGGGAGGTCTTCATTCTCCATTATTCTTTCTCAGTTGTTTTTAAGGTGCATTAAAAAAAAAAGATGACCTTGTACTCTGGGAAGAGAAATTTCTATTTATCCAGCCAGCTTCCTTAAAAATCTCAGCGGATGTTTTTTTTTTTTAAAAAAGTGCCAGTTACCAGAAGGCCGGTGGGAGGGGTGCATCTAAAACTGGGTGGTTTCAGCTCTCTCCCCCCTCCCCAGTTCCATTTTAGCACCAGCCTTATAAACACGGTAACTGATCTAGAAAGCTTTCGAAGAGCCCAGGATTTTACAATCGCACAGACATAAACCCGATCACTCCACTCTGTTTGTGTGGGCCACAATTCTGTAAAATGCTGGGGAAAGGCACAGAACATGGCACTGGATGCAGAACCCAGCTCCCTGGGGACCTCAGCTTTTTGTTTTTTAAAAAGCAAGTTTCTAGTCCTTATAGGCATGAAGACAGGCATTGCCATGTCCTGTCAAAATACGAAATGAGGGAACCATCTCGCTGAATAGATTTCCAGTGTGTGATTGAGGGCAGTGGAAGCTTCCAGTGGCCTGTATAGCTTCATGCCACTTTCCCGGAGTAGCAGAGTAAATGATGCAAATTTGCGCTACTTGTGCGATTTACCCAGGTTGCAGAATGCAGCAGAAGCTGGGCCATCTTGGCATGGGATTTAAATTTTTTGTAGCGGGCACCCAGCCCTGTTTAGACCCCCTGGCTCCGGCCAGTTACCCACCCTTCATGGTATGCTGAACTGTGGCATGATGCTTCCCTGTATTTCTTCACTTTTCCAAACTAGAAGAGCAAGATGCAAGCCCAGGAGCATTGCAAAGACCAACAAGATTTTTTTGGGGGGGGGTGTTACAAAGCTTTTGAGAGTCAAAGCTCCAGGTGTGACCCCCTGAAAGTTCCTAGCCAAAAAAACCTTGCTGGTCTCTCAGGTGCATCTGGACTCGAACCCAGCTCTTCTACGGCAGACCAACACGGCTACCCTCCTGAAGTGAGTATGATTTGTTCAGAGCAGCAAACAAATTGAAACAAAAATCCAGTGAAAAGCAACTGTTTTGATCTTCTCGGAAGGGTGGGTATTCCAGAGGCAGGTCGAATCCAGAACCCCCCTCAGGGCATCCCTAAAATCAGCAGCAGAGAAAGTGCTTGGAGCGCAGGGGCCGGGTGTGACGGAAGAGGAGGGTTCGATTTGCTTGATGGAATTTGTGACTCCGTTGCTTCGAAGGGCAAGAGACCTGCTCCCCATTTCAGAAACCGGTCTCGAAAGACTCCCCTTTGGCAGCGGCGGTAGTCCAGCAAGGGGTGGGGGCTGCCGTTTGGGAAGCGCCAAGGCCAGACGTCGCCCTGGGAACACACAGAGAGAGTTCTTTGGGCCTTCTCGGCCCTTTCGGCACTCAGTTAAAAGAGGGAGGCAGAAGTTCCCGTCTTGCCTTGGCCGTGAACCCCACCCCCCGAACGACTGTACTCTGCTTGGTGGGGGCGGAAAGGGCCACCAAATCGCAGCCAGCTTGTGGTGACCCTTCATGGGTCAAGAGACATTCAGAGGCAGTTTGCCAATAGCCTGCTTCTGCATAGCAACCCTGGACTTCCGTGGTGGTCTCCCGTCCAAGGGCTGACCCCACTTGGCTTCCGGGACCCATCGCCCATCCTGTTTGGAGCAGAGGATATATGGGGGGGGGGGGGGGGGGG
The DNA here is from genome assembly GCF_001447785.1 of Gekko japonicus. Taxonomy (NCBI): domain Eukaryota; kingdom Metazoa; phylum Chordata; class Lepidosauria; order Squamata; family Gekkonidae; genus Gekko; species Gekko japonicus. The sequence goes on from NW_015165882.1 coordinate 232,544, forward strand.
TCGGTGTTCCCTCTAAGCTGAGTTAGTGTGAGCCAGCTCACAGCTTTTTAGCCTCCGGCTCACACACTGTTGTCTCAGCTAAGGACGGCTCCAGAGCAAACAGATTGATGCAGTCGCCAAATCGGTCGCTCACGACTTTAATGCCAGGAGCTCACAAAGTAGAGTTTTTGCTCCCAAGACTACTGAGAGGGGGAGGCTCTGCAACCAGCCCAGCAGGAGAGAGAAAGGAGGAGCACGAATGATGGGGTGTGAATGGCTTGTGAGTTTTCTAAAGTCCACGTTTACAGCTGTAGATACAGGTTTTTTTTACACTTCCTGTCGATTCCGTACGTGATTTGTACAATGTCGTTCTATTTCTTCTATGGAGTAAAATTTCATGACGGCTGAACCTAGATTTTGAACTTTGAAAAGGAAATATAGATATATATACCTGTAACCTGTTCCCCTCACTTTCCTTCCTTCCCTATTGCCAAAAAAAGGACATTTGAAATATTAAGCAGGACCAAGAGGAAAGGTCATGAGTACCTTCAACGCCCCCCCCTCCTCTCGCCTCTCCTGCCCTCCCCCCCTCCCCACACACAATTATTGCTGCAACTGTTTAAACTGTTTTCAGGTGAAATATACCAACAGACATCTGTGTCCAGCTCCTTATTCTGGTCTGAAGAAGAAGGAAAAAAAACTTTATGTCTTTTAGTAAATAAATTTGAATTTATTTGAATACATTGGGACTGAACTGTAGGCCTGTCTGAATGGCTTTGTTTGAAAAAGCACCCCACCCCACCCTGCTGCACAGTATGGAGTTTTTGGTGTTTCCATCCCATCTTTTTTTGGACAGACTGAGGCGTTAGCTCAAAAAGATGTAGAAGGTGGGGGGGGGGTTCCAACCCTTTTGAGCCTGAGGTCACCTTTGACGTAGGATGTGTGCGGAGCCACAAAATGGCTGCCACATGAGGCATCGCCAACCACAAAGTGTCAGGGAATGAGGCCTTATGTGACTCACGTAGGAACTCTTCAAAATTCCAGCCAGGAGCTCTGTTGAACGGGGTACCTTTTGAAAATGAACATATTGCTTTGAAATGTTTCCTCGCATACCCACACAGCTGACTTCCAGCCACACAGTGAAGATCTGCTGCTGCTGCTGAAGCAACTTCTTAAAAAGTCTTCACAGCCCATCAAATCTCCAAAGGCCCATCAGAAACCCCTGCTGGGTGGAAGCTCCACCTGGCCCCATCTACTTTCCGAAAACATTGGGCAGGTACCAGGAAAGGTGTCAGTAGGCGCCCCGGACACCACACTGGGGGACCCGTGATGCAGAAGGTATTTCGGGATAGTAGAAAGTGTACGGGCAATGTTTAGTTGATTAACCTAAAATTAAGCCCGCTACTTCCCAGAAGGCCTCCCGGAAACCCACCGACAGGACAGGGGCCACAGCCCTTCTCCGCGCACACTGCCTCTGAACATGGAGGTTCCATTTCGCCATTGTGGGCTACGGCTGACAGACCATTTCTCCTCCGCAAACGTGTCTTAATTCTTCTCAAAAGCCACCTAACCTAATGGCCATCACGAAAAGAACATTTAATTAAAAAGGCAACCCCCACCCAATTAACTAAGCAGCAGGTTGATATTTTTAAATACATATATTGCCAATGGCAAGTGCTAGGTCCAAAGCACCCAACCTTCCTGGCTGGGATGGCAGTCCATTCTGGTAAAGACTGATCTGAGGTGGGGGGGGGTTACAATATCAGAAGAGCCTTGCTAGATCAGACCAGTTGTCCATCTAGTGCAGTATCCTGTCTCACACAGGGACGAGAGCCAGTTTGGTGTTGTGGTTAAGTGTGCGGACTCTAATCTGGGAGAACCGGGTTTGATTCCCCACTCCTCCACTTGCACCTGCTGAATGACCTTGGGCAAGCCATAGTTCTGGCACAGCTGTCCTTGACAAAGAGCAGTTTCTGTCAGAGCTCTCTCAGCTTCACCTACCTCACAGGGCGTCTGCTGTGGGGAGGGAAAAAGGAGCTTGTAAGCCACTCTGAGACTCCTTTGGGTAGTGAAGGGCGGGGTATAGATCCAATTTCCTCCTCCCCTGGAAGTCCAGCAAAAGGGCAGAGAGGCTGAGGCCTTCATAAGAACATCAGAAGAGCCCTGCTGGATCAGACCAGGCGTCCATCTTGTCCAGCATCCTGTCTCACGCAGTGGCCAACCAGTCCCTCTAGAGGGCCAACAACAGGGCATAGAGGCCGAGGCCTTCCCCTGATGTTGCCTCCTGTCTCTGAGATTCAGAGGTTTAGTGCCTCTGAATGGGGAGGTTCCCCTCAGTCACCATGGCTAGTAGCCACTGGTAGAGGTCTCCTCTGTGAATTGATCTAATCCCCTTTTCAAGCTGTTGATTTCTGTGGCCATCATGACATCACTACAGTTGCTCTGAACTCAAGTGTGGGAGGGTGGGAGGTGCTAGCTCACATATACTCAGTGCTTAACACGTCACCGGGCAATGAATTCCCCAACAAGCATCTGATGTGATGCAAGATCTGTGACAGGACATTCACACGTGCAGGGCACCGACAGAGGATGTATCCGCATGTGACGGCATGTACCCCTTTAGCGGCTGATGCTCGACTGCAAGGACCCAGTTGGAAGAGACCCAAAAGGACTTCTCTCCGGGTTCAAATAAATTAGATGTTTGCTGTGCAAACTGTCTGCAGGTTTTCAATTTTTATTTGGGTGGGCGTGTTAATATTACTTCCCATCAAAATGAAGATCAATCAATACGAGGATATCAGCCACAATTTCCCTCCCTGGGATGAGTTAGATTCAAGTCCAATAGCTCCTCAGAGACCAACTACATCTTTGGCATATGAGGTTTGACTCGCAAAAGCTCATGCCCCGTAATCTTAAAGAGTTAAGAGAAGCCAATGTTGGACCAGGCCAATGGCCCATCCAGTCCAACACTCTTGTGTCACACAGTGGCCAAAACCCAGGTGCCATCAGGAAGTACAGCAGCAGGGCCAGAACTCCAGAAGCCCTCCCACGGTGGCCCCCCAAGCACCAAGAAGACAGAGCATCACTTCCCCAGACATAAGGACATAAGAGAAGCCGTGCTGGATCAGGCCAATGGCCCATCTAGTCCAACACACTGTGTCACACAGTGGCCAAAACTCAGGTGCCATCAGGAGGTCCACCAGTGGGCCAGAACTCCAGAAACCCTCCCACTGTGCCCCCCCAAGCACCAAAAAGACAGAGCATCCCTTGCCCCAGACATAAGAACACAAGAGAGACCATGTTGGATCAGGCCAGTGGCCCATCGAGTCCTATACTCTGTCGCAGTGGCCAAAACCCAGGTGCCATCAGGAAGTACAGCAGCAGGGCCAGAACTCCAGAAGCCCCCCCACTGTGGCCCCCCAAGCACCAAGAATACATAGCATCACTTCCCCAGACATAAGGACATAAGAGAAGCCATGTTGGATCAGGCCAATGGCCCATCCAGTCCAACACTCTTGTGTCACACAGTGGCCAAAACCCAGGTGCCATCAGGAAGTACAGCAGCAGGGCCAGAACTCCAGAAGCCCTCCCACTGTGCCCCCCCCAAGCACCAAGAAGACAGAGCATCACTACCCCAGACATAAGGACACAAGAGAGGCCATGTTGGATCAGGCCAGTGGCCCATCCAGTCCAACACTCTGTCGCAGTGGCCAAAACCCAGGTGCCATCAGGAGGTCCACCAGCAGGGCCAGAACTCCAGAAGCCCTCCCATTGTGGCCCCCCAAGCACCAAGAATACAAAGTATCCCTGCTTCAGACTGAGTGTTCCATCTAGACCTTGTGGCTAATGGCCACTGATGGACTTCCACCCCATATGTTTATCTCCTTCCATCTTGAAGCTGTCGAATGCTTGTAGCTGCCACCACGTCCTGCAGCAGTGAACTCCACCCTTTGGGTGAGGCAGGTCTTCCTTTTATCTGTTCTAAGTCTACCACCCATTAATTTCCATTGAGTGCCCACGAGTTCTTGTATTGTTTGAAAGGGAGAAAGGACTTCTTCCTCTACCTTCTCTATCCCAGGCATAATTTCGTAAACCTCTCTCATGTCACCCCTCAGCCGTGGTTTCTTGTTGGTCTCCAAGGTGCTCCAGGACTCGAATCCAGCTCTTGTACTGCAGGCCAACATGGGTATCCTCTGAAACGATTTCTCTGGGATGACAGAATGCAGTGGTGCAGCCTGGGAAAATTTAAAACCGTGTGTGTGTGTCTGCATCCCAAATTTGGGGGAAGACCCAACATTTGGACCCTTGTGGACCTTTTCTACTACTGCACCCTCTGAAGCTGCCCTGTGGGTCCTGCCAGAACTTATCGGGGGGGGGGGAGGACAGCTGAAGCACCCCCAAAACTACCACTGGGCAAAGCTGAAGATAATCTCTGGAACAGCCAGAAAGTTTTGCTTACCATGGAACACAGTGGCAGGGGTGTGTCCAGCCACCCACGGACTTCATAGAACTTGACTTTCCCGCTGCAGGTCAATAAGTTCCCCCAAAGTCTGTCCCAGAAGGGTCAGTGGATGCTCAGGAAGAAGCAGAAGAGACTGGATTTCTACCCCACCCTTCACTACCCAAAGGAGTCTCAGAGCAGCTTACAAACTCCGTTCCCTTCCCCTCCCCACCACAGACACCCTGTGAGGTGGGTGGGGCTGAGAGAGCTCTGAGAGAAACTGCTCTTTTTCAAGAAGAAGAGATTGGATTTATACCCCGCCCTTCACTACCCAAAGGAGTCTCAGAGCGGCTCACAAACTCCTTCCCCTCCCCACAACAGACACCCTGTGAGGTGGGTGGGGCTGAGAGAGCTCTGACAGAAACTGCTCTTTTTGAAGAAGAGGAGATTGGATTTCTACCCCACCCTTCACTACCCAAAAGAGTCTCAAAGCGGCTTACAAACTCCTTTCCCTTCCCCTCCCCACAACAGACACCCTTTGAGGTAGGTGGGGCTGAGAGAGCTCTGACAGAAACTGCTCTTTTTCAAGAAGAGGAGGAGGAGATTGGATTTCTACCCCGCCCTTCACTACCCAAAGGAGTCTCAGAGCGGCTTACAAGCTCCTTCCCCTTCCCTTCCCCACAACAGACACCCTGTGAGGTGGGTGGGGCCGAGAGAGCTCTGACAGAAGCGGCCCTTTTTCAGGAACAGCTCTGATCAGAACTACGGCTTTCCCAAGGTCATCCAGCAGGTACAAGTGGAGGAGTGGGGAATCAAACCCGATTCTCCTAGATTAGAGTCCGCGCACTTAACCACTACACCAAACTGGCTCTCATGGGGGTGAGGGAATTGGAGTTGGGATGAATACCCCCCCTCTTCCGCAAACGGAAATGCTGCTCTCCCGGAGAAACTGCATTGCTGGCTGAATGGCAGAGCATCCACTTGGTGTGCAGAAGGTCCCCGGTTGAATCTCCGGCTTCTCTGGTTGAACGGATTGGGCAGGAGGTGATGTGAAAGGCCTCCGCCTGAGACCCTGGAGATCAGCTGCCAGTCTGAGTAGACGAGACTGACTTCGAGAGACTCAGGATTTGATTCAATAGAAGGCAGCTTTATGTGTGTCCAAAGGATGTGTTAACACCCCCCCCCCAACAAACCCCTTGATAAGGACTACTAAGCTTCCTCAGAGTAAACCTACACATCCCTGAGACACAATGAAAAATTTCAAGAGGTGGGGGAAACCACCCCCCGCCCCCCAAAACACACACCTGACCACCTTTCGAGAAGTGCAGAATCTGGGCGTGTGCCAGAGTGTCGCAGCAGGGAGCAACTGCCTTTTGCAAAGACACTCTGCCCATGCTCAGTGGCATTCACAGGCTGATGCCGTAAGTTTTGAACACACCTCAAACGTAACGAAGCGTGGCTAGCCAAGAAGAGGCTTTTCAAGGTGGGAGCAGCTGGACAGAGCGTTGCCAAACTGCCCAGAAATTCAGGAAGGAGATACTGAGATGAACATGGAGGTGGCAGGAAGTACCTTTTCACAGTGGCAAGAAACCAATCGGCTGCTGGCTGTAAGTCACCTGACCTTCAGAGTCAGCAACCTGCCGGCAGAGGCCATCGGGTGGATCAGCCAGTTAAGACCCTGGCTTACCAACCCTGCAGAGCCCCGAGTTCCAATCACACCATCCAAGCAGGCAGGTCTTTTCTCTGTCAAGATGTGGTGGTTCCACAAGGACTTCAGCATATAGATAATATCGCTTTGTGGGGGGGGGGAGCGAATCAATTTATTAAAAGAGAACATGTCACAATGTGGTAAACGCTCCAAACAGCTGACACCGGTGGGAGAATATTAAGGGATGGGGGGAGAGAGACAGAACATGCTGTACAAAATGTACCGACACATTTACGGGCGTTAGAACAGAAATATACACCTTTTTTTCATTTGCAGTGAATATAATTCCACGTCGATCGCACCACAATGGGTTATCCCGGCCCCCCTTTCCTAACACACACGGAGGCAAGGTGAGCACAAGACTGGAATCCAGCCTCCATACAGAACTAGAACTCTGGTCACTGGTTCGGTGTTCGAATCCCGAACGCATTTGGGTGCGAAACCCTCCTCCTCCTTCCCCAAGCTCACTTCAGCTCTGCAGACCCGAAAGTTCTCGGTATTAGAGAATGAGGAACAAAATAAATCATCCAGTCCTCTAGCAAGAGAAGCCGGGAAAGCCCCACACCTTTCTGCGGCGCCTCACCTGCTGTCCGGAAACGACTCAGTTCCGTGAGATGAACCCAGCGATGCAGTAAAGAGGACCCATGCATCCCCCTCCCCAGGAGAAAGCCAATACTGCGGGGAGGAGGGGAGCCTGAGACAGAGAACCTCAGGGGGGCCCTATCGAATTGGTGCCCGTGGTGGGATTTGAACCCGCTCCCTTCTGGGCCAGGGCACATGCTCTTACCGACAGCTGCTCTTCCACCACACCAAAGGTCAAGAGCTGTGGAACTGTAGATCAAGATGGGCAGCTGTGTTCATCTGCCTGCAGCAGCAGAAAAGAGCCAGAATCCCGGGAGCACCTTAAGAGACTAACAACATCTCCAGCAGGGGAGGAGCTTTCGTGAGTCACCGCTCACTTCTTCAGATACGAAGTATCTGAAGAAGTGAGCGGTGACTCACGAAAGCTCCTCCCCTGCCGCGTATTTTGTTAGTCTCTTAAGGTGCTCCCGAACTCTTGTGGAATCGTAGACACTGAAATTACGCCCCCCGTACTCCGACACAGGAGACCACAGCTTTCAACAGTGGGGAGGGGGCAATCTTGCTCCTAGGGCAGCCGTGAGGTGCTGATCTACATCCGTCTGGCTCGCTGCCTACAGCACGCACGACGCAGCTCTGCGCAAAAAGCAGCCCGGTAAAATAAGCGCCAAGTCCCCCACGTGAACGTCAGTCGGATGACTCTTCCCAGTTTTGTTTCTCAAAGAACTTCTGCGCGCAGAATGAAGTCCACTTTCTGTGGGTTCCGTGGTTCTGAACAGACTCCGGGCCGGGGTGTGTGTGTGTGTGTGCGTCGTACGACCGGCAGAGACTCCTGGCTTAAGGGGAGACCTCCCCGCCCTCCCACTGAAGGAGGCAGGGCCCGCGTGAGCTTGGGGGGTGTGGCACTATCCTCTTTGAGACGTGTCGTCGTGGAGACACGGGACGGCTGTCAGCGCTGAATGGGAAGGAAGAGGAAGACGAGGAGGGCGGGCAGCAAAAGAGCAGAGGTCCTTCCCAGCCTGGGCCTCCCGCCCCTGGAACTGGCGCCCCCAGAGGCGGGGGGGAGCAACTGCAGCCTGCCGGGGCGGAGGGCCTTCATGTCCTCCAGGGCTCCGAAGGCGGCTACGGAGAAGTCGGGATCCCCTGTGGTCAGTAAGTCAAAGACGCAGGACTGGAAGTACATGTCCTCCGCGGGCAGAAGGTGGTTGCACTCCTCGGTGGCCATCTCCACCGTGTAGGCCTTCTGGGAGCTCGGCCGGGGCAGGCCGGAGCTTGCCGGGCTCAGCCAGTGCTCCTGGATCCGCTCGTTCTGGGGGCAGCCGTGGAGGCAGAGCTGCAGGTCGGCGCCGTGCTCGGAAGGGCCCAGAATGTCCTCTGGCACACGGACGGCAAAGGTGAGATAGCGGCCCACCTGCCGGATGATGACGGTGCTGCCGATGTGGTGAGCCTGGATCTCCACCTGCCTCCTGTCCGGCTTCTCCAGGATACGCAGGCTGCCAGAGCCTTCCTGCAGCCCTCCGCTCCGCGTGCCGTCGGTGAAAGCCAGAGGCAAGTCCTCCGTGGTCGCCTGGTACACCCTCTGCTCAGAGCAGCCGGGGAAGCTCTTGAAAATCAGTGTGATCTGCAAGAGGGGAAACGGAGATGTTACTTTGGAGAAAGGGAGCTTAACTGAACACGTCACGCTGCGTTACGCCAAGGTCATTCCTGTCTGCTCTCACTGGCAGCGGCTCTCAGGGGTCTTTCATATCGCCTCCGACCTGATCCATTAGACTGGAGATGCCAGGGGTTGAACCTGGGATCTTCTGAATGCCAAACAGATGCTCTGCCACCAAGCAGAGCATCGGTTTCCCATGCCAAGCCTATCTTAAGTCATACCTCCAACACCCAGTCATAAGGACCTAAGAGAAGCCATGTTGGATCAGGCCAACAGCCCATCCAGTCCCACCCTCTGTGTCACGCAGGGGCCAAAATCCAGGTGCCCTCAGGAGGTCCACCAGCAGGGCCGGAACTCCAGAAGCCCTCCCACTGTTGCCCCCAAGCACCAAGAAGACAGAGCATCCCTGCCCCAGACCTAAGAACAGAAGAGAAGCCAGTTGCATCAAGCCCAACCAGTCTAACACTCTGTGTCATACAGTGGCCCAAACCCAGGGGCCATCAGGAGGTCCACCAGCAGGGCCGGAACTCCAGAAGCCCTCCCACTGTGGCCTCCCCCAAGCAGCAGAAATGACAGAGCCTCACGGCCCCAGACAGAATGTTCCATCTGTACCCTGTGGCTCAGAGCCCTTGATGGTCCTTTAATGTCTTCAGAGGAGGCCTGTTTTCATTTTCAACATTTACAGAGTTCAAAAGGATCAGGATCCAGGATAGGCACTGTTGACATGGCAACTTTTAAGGCTTCCATTGATAGGCTTGAAACTTTTTTTTAGAAACGCCATATTTTAAAAGTTAAATCACAAAAAAATTCCAAACATGAGGTAAAGCAATAATTTTAAGAGTCACCTTATGGAACTCACTGCTACAAGGTGCACTGTTGGCCACAAGAGGACTTTAAAAAGGGTAAACTATAGAGATATGGAAGGAAGAAGAGGAGGAGATTGGATGTATACCCCCGCCCTTCACTGCCCAGGGCAGCCTCAGAGCGGCTTACGAACTCCTTTCCCTTCCCCTTCCCCACAACAGACACCCTGTGAGGTAGGTGGGGCCGAGAGAGCTCTTGACAGAAACTGCTCTTTTCCCAAGGACAGCTGTGCCAGAACTACGGCTTGCCCAAGGTCATCCAGCAGGTGCATGTGGAGGAGTGGGGAATCAAACCCGGTTCTCCCAGATGAGAGTCCGCACACTTAACCACCACACCAAACTGCCTCTCAGGTCGGCCAGTAGCTGGGACCTTTGCCATGCCAAGCAGATGCCATGATGCTAAACGGGGGTCTCAGTACTGAGGAGCAGCCTTTGAAATGCTGGGGTAATACAGTGAGAGGGGCTTCGTGTCCGGGCTGTGACGTAGGGGTTTGAGTGTCTGACGTAGGATCTGAGAGAGCCGAGTTCAAATCGCCACTCGTGCCATGGAAACCCGCTGGGTGACCTGGGCCCAGTCACACACTCAGCCTAAGTCACCTCACAAGGTGGTTGTGAAGAGAAAACGGAGGGGAGGAGAACGATGTTAGGCTGTTTTGAGGGCTGGGCAGTGTTCCCTCTAAGCTGAGTTAGTGTGAGCTAGCTCACAGCTTTTTAGCCTCCGGCTCACACATTTTTTTGTCTCAGCTCAGGAGTAGCCAAATCTTTCACTCACAACTTTAATGCCAGTGGCTCACAAAGCAGAATTTTTGCTCACAAGGCTCCACAGCATATTTATTTTATTTATTTATTTTCATTATTTATACCCCGCCCTTCCCGCAAGTGGGCTTAGAGGGAACACTGCCCCCCCCGGGGGAGAACGGTAGAATTTGAACGGTGGAATGATAATATACATCCATAGATCCATGAGATATACTTTTACATATCAATTGAACCTACCGTTATCAAAGCATAGTTTGAGTCCAGTGGCACCTTTTTAAGACCAACGGAGTTTTACTTCTGGGTAGAAGCTTTTGTGTGCATGCAAGTACACGAGTTAGGAAACAGATGTAAGAACTAAGTTTGAGTCCAGAGGCACCCTGGAGGCTGGTGGTACAACTGGACTCAACCCTTGTTCTCGCATCTGTTCGTTAACTCTTTTATTATCCATATGCTAATCTGCTTCCATTCACGGGCCTTAAAAAGGTAAAGGTAAAGGTTCCCTTGCTCAAAAGTCAGTCGAGTCCGACTCTAGGGTTGTGGTGCTCATCTCCGTTTCAAAGCCGCAGAGCCAGCGCTGTCCGAAGACGTTTCCGCGGTCATGTGGCCGGCATGACTAAACACCAAGGGGCATGGAACGCTGTTACCTTCCCACCGAAGTGGTACCTATTTATCTACTTTCAATTTCTTGCTTTCGAACTGCTAGGTTGGCAGGAGCTGGAACTAGAGACGGGACCTCACTCGGTCATGCGGCACACTCGGGTCTCGAACTACTGACCTTCCACAGCCTGCAGTTCAGCGTCTTAACCACTTGAGCCACCGCAGCTCCTTACCAACTGCTTTAATCCAGTCTCAGCTAGACTTATTGCCCAGTTACCTATGCATCTTGACTCTAACTGGCCCCTCCTGGAAATTACCCCCCCACACACACACACCTATACGTAAGGCTTGAGGTTACCCCCCCACACACACACCTATACGTAAGGCTTGAGGAAGTCTGTTTCAATGTACCTGAACTGTGCATGCCCACGAAAACTTTGACCCAGAATTATCTATTTGTTTGTTTGTTTATTGTCTGATTTATACCCACCCTCCCCGCAAGCAGGCTCAGGGCGGCTTCCAATAACATAAATACATGATAAAAACATACATAATACGGATTAAAACACAACAATTAAAATAATACATTACAAAGTGCTGGCGGCGGTTAAAATTCAATCAAGAGGAACGCTTTCAGATGGGTTTCCAGCTTCCAGCATAAAAGTGCCTAGATGTTACTCTGCTCGTCAACTCTTATGGCAGCTGCTCAGTGATGACTTTGCGGGCCGTGCGCTGTGGCGGCGGCGGCCCCTAATTATGTGCCTGGCGGAAGAGCTCCGTCTTGCAGGCCCTGCGGAACTGCGGAATTAAAACTTTGTTGGTCATAAAGGTGCCCCTGGATTCAAACTTTGCTGTATTGCTTCAGACCAACACGGCTAACTCATCTGGCTCCATATCAAAACATGTTTTTTGGAACTAAACACAGCACCTCATTCTTTTGAACTAAACACTGGCACCTGATGAGCCAGTTTGGTGTAGTGGTTAAGTGCGCGGACTCTAATCTGGGAGAACCGGGTTTGATTCCCCACTCCTCCACTTGCACCTGGCTGGATGACCTTGGGCAAGCCATAACTCTGGCACAGCTGTTCTTGAAAAAAGAGCAGTTTCTGTCAAGAGTTCTCTCAGCCCCACCTACCTCACAGGGTGTCTGTTGTGGGGAGGGGAAGGAAAAGGAGTTTGTAAGCCACTTTGAGACTCCTTTGGGTAGTGAAGGGCGGGGTATAAATCCAATCTCTTCTCTTCTTCTTCTTCTTAACCAACAAACTCGATTCCAGTCAAGCATAAAAAAGCATCCAATAGAGACAGAAAATTTGCACAACTTTCTTCTCCCACTTTGTTTATATCTAGAAATCTTATCCATTAACATCTTACATATATATCAGAGTTATTCAATGCTTACTTCTTATATACAATTTTTAGGTCACCAATTTCTTGACAGTTCACCTATCCAATTATATACCTTTTCCCATCTCTTTTCATGTACCTTTTCATTTCTATTCTGCAGCATTAAACTTAAGTCGTCCATTCTCGCTAACTCCAGTATCTTAACTATTAGTTCTTCCTTCTTGGGTATAACCTCTGATTTCCAATTTTTTGCCAATAGCAGTCTAGCAGCTGTTATTATATATCCTAGTATGTATGATTCTTGCTTGTTCTAGCCTTTCGGGATCATATTTAACAGATATATTTCAGGTTTTAAAGCTACATTTTTCTCCATGATTTCTTGGATTATCTTCCAAACCATCTTCCAATATCCTTGTATCTTACTATACATCCACCACATATGGTAAAATGTCCCCTTATTCGTTTTACATTTCCAACATATATTGGGATATCCAATATAACATTTAGATAACTTGTTCGGAGACCAATGCCATCTCCTTATACGCCACCGTTTTCATATATTTTACTGTTTTCCACATACTAGACCATTGTTCATCTTCTATATTTCCCCCTATATCCTTCATCCAAGTAATCATCACAGATTTAATTGCTTCGTCTTGCTCATAGTCTTCCAACAGGAACCTATATAGCTTCTGTATTAATTTATCATTTGAGGACAACCAGATCTTATCCAGCATTATTTTGATCTTCAAAACCTCTTATCATGTCTTTCTTATATCTATCCCTTAACATTATCTGTTCCCACCAAGATAAGTTATTTTCTTGTTGTAATTTTTCTTCTGTTTTCAGTTTATTGTTTTTGCTTAATAACATCTGATAGCTTTCTCTCTTACTCATTGTTATTAGTGCTGGATTAATAAAGGCTTCTAAAGGGGACACCCATCTTGGTGTTTTCCTGTGGAAAACTTCTTTTATATTACACCAAATTTTATTTAGAGACCCTCTTAGTGCATGCCTTCCAAAATTAGAATGTATTTTATCTTTCCCGTACCATATATAAGCGTGCCACCCCATATAGAGATCAAGGTGACACAACACGCCTATCCATCCTTTTAAGGGACTCTTTGGCCACAGATGGAACAGTGGGCTTGATGACTAGTCCTCTGTGCTTTGTGGCTTTCTTGCCCATTTTAATTCTGGTCATCGGTGGCTTTTGTGCTTTCTGATGCTGATCCGACTCATTCCGTTAGCTGGTCTCTCCAGAGGTGGCCTACACATATATTCTAAATAAAAACCAAATAAACTGCTTTCACTTGGCCAATACGGCTTCTTGTCATAACTGACTGCATATTTTAACGATCAATTATTGCTACAGTGCCCAGAGGCTCAGGGACCCTCGCTCGGTGAAGGGAGCAACTGAATTTATCGAGTGAGGAAATTGCCGTTTGATTTCTGGGGGGATCCTCGCAACGGATGGTGCCATGTCCGTGAGCAACAGTGAGATGCAAAACCTGATGGGATACAACGCAATGTGGAAATAAGCACCAAAGAACATCTGTTTCGATATCTGGCTACAACATCTCTTTGCTGCCTTTATTTCACCATGGAATTGTTGGCGGGACTCCTGGGAGGCCTCCTATTCAGCTACTGGCCAGATCCAGATGCTCTTTGCTTCAGCAACGCTGCAGTCTCATGCGCTGTCCAACCATGGAGGGGCCCAGGGTAGGGTACTACGCTCTTAAGTGCATTAGATCAAGGCCATTGGGTTGCAAAATCTGTGCTTAAGCCACTATCACTGATTGCCACAAGGTGGCAGCAGATAGCCACTGCTGTACATTGTGCTCCCCCAAAGAAGCTTCCAGAACATCTGTGCAGAGAAACCCTTCCATGATGACTTGTTGCCTGGGGATCCCCCCTCCCCTGTGTACTGCAAGGGATTCTGGGGCATATTCTTGCGTGCCCGTTCTGTACGGAAGCTTACCATGTAGGTCCTGAGAACGCACGGAGAAAGGCCCCTGCACGCTGAACAACAGCCGGAGGTCGCGCACTGAACAGCATCGAACGTTTCACACCAACCTGTATCACCCATCACGTGGTCAAGGAAAACTTTTACTGGCACATTTGGAAGACTCGGGGCCATCTCTCCACTGTTTTGGCAAGGTTTCTATACAACATTCCCCGCACATATTACATTCTGCGCTACGTTGTCAACCAATTTCTCGCTGCTCCCGCACGGCTGTAATTCCCAGTTTTGTTCTCACGGCTGCGCTGAACGGGAAGCGGTCACAGGCGGAGGCAATCAGGCCCCAGACAGGGCAAGTCCTCATTCTTCCCCCTCCCACGTGTCAAGTCCTGTTTCGCTGGGTCCCCCCTGCCTCCAATGGGGGTTTTTTTTGCCATTTTTTTTTAAATGGTAGCTTGCATCTGTACTACTACTATATACCTCCTACGGTTCCAAGACAACGCAGAGCGTTCACCTTGGCGAGACTCAACTCCTTCCCCTCTAAGGTGCTCTCTGGTCGTTTCTTGGGACTTCCGTTTTCGGAACGTGTCTGCGATTGTGGACAAGAGATGATAGAAACTATGGATCATATAATGCTTTTCTGTCCTAAGTGGAATAAGGAAAGAGAGAGATACATCATTCCCGTTATGAGAAAAGAAAAGCTTCCTCTCCTTCCTTGGGTAGTTTCAGTGCTTTTGTCTGATAACTTCCCTGACAATCAAACCACGGCTATAGTGGCTTCCTTTCTAGCTGCGGTGATTAAGAAAACAGATCTCCCTGAGTTTAATTAGTTTATTGCTGATAACTGTCGACCTATATACAAATTTGATAATTTTAAGTGTGTGCTGGTTTTTGTTGTTGTTGTTGTTGTTGTTGTTTTGGTGATATTATTATTATTACCTCCTATGGATGACCTACAGATGACTTTTTGGAAGGCAAAAAGCCTATCAGTGGGTGAGAAACCTGTCTCTTCCCCTCCGCACTCTCACTTGAAACTCACTTTGGGTTCAGTCTCTTAGGAAAGAGAGTACCTAAGTAGGTTTGGGAACCCTGGAAGGGGGGGACAGGATGGCCAGATAATGGCGTCACGTAGAGCCCCCCGAAACCCAGCCCAAAGCCCCTCTAAAGTGCCATACACGGTTCACTCCTGCCTCCATTTTGGCCTTGCAACAGCCCTGTGAGAGAGGCCGCGTCAAATGTGCGGCCGCACCAAGGTCACCCACCGAGTTTCCTGGCTGCGTGGGAACTGACCCTGGATCTTGCCGAGCCCAACGTGAACGGCACCTCCAGGGCTGGCTCACTGGGTGTCCCCCCTCTTGTAAGTGGTCGCCTAGCAGAAACAAACACGGGATGCCTAATGCAGACGTGAAGTATCTAACTGCTGTTCAATGCATAGTCAAGTAGGCAAGGGACCGCCTTTCCCCGTATGTCCCCCAGAAAGCACTGAGGTCAGGGTTGCAGAACCGCCCGACTCGCCCTGGTCCGAAAGACGCCAGGCTGGCCTCTACCAGAGCTAGGGCTTTTTCAGTGGTGGCTCCGTACTGGTGGAATGAGCTCCCGGAAGACATCAGGGCCCTGCGGGACCTCTTACAGTTCTGCAGGGCCTGTAAAACGGAGCTCTTCCACCAGGCCTTTGATTAATGAACCACCAATGAACAGTCAGGGATCTTTTTGTAGCAGGAACTCCTTTGCATATTAGGCCACACACCCCTAATGTAGCCAATCCTCCAAGAGCTTACAGAGCTCTTCTTACAGGGGCTACTGTAAGCTCTTGGAGGATTGGCTACGTTAGGGGTGTGTCACTTAATATGCAAATGAGTACCTGCTACAAAAAGAGCCCTGAATGAACTACTAAAAACCAAATGCTACGGCCCTCACGTTAATGGCATTAAGAACTACTAAGGACACTGGCTCAGCTACACTGGACCACCATACAGCAATCGCCATCTGCACTTAACTGCACTTTGTACACTGTTATGTGAATGTCATGATATTGCATTTATGCATCCATGTTTTATTGTATTTTAACCTGTTGTATGACGCCTTGAGCCTGTCTATACAGGAAGGGCAGGATATAAATTGAAAATAAATATAATAAATACAGGTCATATTCAGGATACATAAAGAAAAATAATCTGCCTGGGGAAATTGTAGTAAGATTCTCGAAGAGGCACGTCAGGGATGCTATCCTGAAAGCGGTGGCTGTGACACCCCTGAAGGTGGGGGAGAATGTGGTCAGAACGCTAAAGGATATTCCATTTGAAGTAAGACGCAGAAAGAAATACAAAGAACTTGTGTTTTTCCTCCATACAAACTCAATTGGATATAAATGGCTGTTTCCAGAAGGAGTAATATTCAAGATCAAGGAGAAGAAGGTCAAGATTTACTCTGTTCTTAAAGCTCAAGAGTTTCTAAAGGAGCAGCTTGGAAGGCCAGAGGATGAGAAAAAAAGAAGAGGACGATAAGTCCAGTGGAGAGCTGGAAACTGGTTCGTCTGGTGAGGACTCTTTGT
>NW_015165882.1:249035-263089 GCF_001447785.1 Gekko japonicus
AAAAAGCTAGTTAGAGGATCTCCTCTCTTGGGTTTTTAGTCAGTAGTGGGTTCTTTACTTTCTCCCTTATATGTAGTTTTCCCCTCCCCCTTTTCTGTTGTAGTTTTTTGTAGTGTTAAAAAGAATCAATAATAAAAAAATCCCCTCCGGGGGCTCAAAAAAAATAAAAATAAAAATAATAAATATTCAGAAAATATTCAGATATTTGGGAGCGAAGGAGCTTCAGATGGAGAAGCTTCACAAGACATGCCTTTGGAACTCCCTCCTAACAGGGTGTGTGTGTGTTTGTATGTGCGTGTTTGTGACTCTCCCAAAAAACCCTTGCAGTTTATTCTGGTTTATGATAGGTATGTTTACTCTGTTTATTGCAGTTTATTCTGGCTTATGATAGGTGTTGAGGCAGAAGTGGGTTAACTTTTGGTAGAATATACTTTTTGTGTCCTAGCAGGCTTGCTTATATGTTGTGGATCTTTTTTTTTTTTTTAAGGGCCACCTTAAATATCCTTTTTGGAGAAAGGCATGCTAAATAGATTGCAAATAAATACATTTAAGGTGGGTTAGCAAACATATATTAAAAAAAAAAGCAGAATAAAACAAGAATCCCTTTAAAGGGCAGGCGGTACAGACATAAAATGGATGCCACCCTTCAATCTAAATGTCCAAGGACACAATTCAGACCTTCACCAGCTGACAGCAAATGGGTGGAAATTACAAGGGAGTCAATACCGGCTAAATAACAGGAGAAACTTCCTAACTGTAAGAGTGGCTGAGCGGCGGAACAGACCGCCTCGGGAGGTGGTGGATGCTCCGAGCGGAGGCTGGACGACCATCTTTCGGGTATGTTGTAGGGCTGTCTTTTGGCTACGCTCCTGCAGTGTGCAGGAAGGGGTTGGACTAGATGACCTGCAAGGTCCCTTCCAACGTTAACATTCTATGATTCTATGAAAGACCCCAGTAGCCGACAAGCAATTCGGGGGAGCCAAGGAAAGCCGGTTGTATCCTGGAGACATGTGCGATGGTGGAGAGAGTTTCAGCCACTCCAGACTGGTGCCTCTAGCAACCAGAGCAGCCAGCATCTGATGGGTTATACAAGGCCAGGATGTTTGGCAAAGCAACCATTGACTCTGGTCATATCAGGGGGTTTCTGATGCTCTCCCCCCACCAAGCTGTGGCCATACATCATCTTGTGACTCTACCAGGAAGGTGCATTTAAGTTACTTTTCATATATAGGAAACGTCAAACATTTTTGTTGTTGTTCAGTCGCACAGTCGAGTCCGACTCTTCGCGACCCCGTTGACCAGATCACGCCAGGCCTTCCGGTCTTCCGCCGTCCTCTGAAGTTTGCTCAACTTCATGTTCGTTGCATCGATGACACTGTCTAACCATCTCATCCTTTGCCGTCCCCGTCTTCTTTGACCTTCAATCTTTCCCAGCATCAGGGTCTTCTCCAGTGAGTGCTCCCTTCTCATTTGGTGGCCAAAGTCTTTGAGCTTCAGTTTCATTATCTGGCCTTCCAGGGAACAGTCAGGGTTGATTTCTTTTAGGATTGACGGATTTGATCTTCTTGCAGTCCAAGGGACTCTCAAGAGGCTTCTCCAGCACCATAGTTCAAAAGACTCTATTCTTCGGCGCTCGGCCTTCCTTCTAGTCCAACTCTCGCAGCCATACATGACTACTGGGAATACCATTGCTTTGACCATGCGGACGTTTGTTGGCAGGGAGATTTCTCTACTTTTTATCATGCTGTTTAGGTTCGCCTTCGCTTTCCTCCCAAGGAGCAGGCGTCTTTTAATTTCATGGCTGCTGTCACAGTCTGCGGTGATCTGGGATCCCAGGAACGTGAAGTTTGTCACTACTTCCAGACTTCCCCTTCTATTTGCCAAGGAGTGATGGGGCCGGATGCCTTGATCTTAGTTTTTTTGATGTTAAGCTTCAAGCCCACTTTCGCGCTCTCCTCTTTTATCCTGAACAAGAGGCTCTTTAGGTCCTCTTCACTTTCTGCCATTAGAGTGGTATTGTCTGCATATCTGAGGTTGTTGATCTTTTCCCCAGCAATCTTAATTCCCGCTTGTGATTCATCCAGGCGAGCATTTCGCATGATGTACTCTGCATATATATTAAATAAGCAAGGTGACAATATACATCCTTGTCGTACTCCTTTTCCTATGCTAAACTCAGTCAAACATACACAGTGCCATTTCAGCTCACTGGCATGTGGGGCAGCTGACAGTATTGGGTGTTTTTTTTAAGAAATCCATAAAACATGCACTTCCATTAAATGCGGTAATTTCCACCCATTACATCTAGTCTTGCAATCCAGAGCAAGAGAGAATAGATCCGCTCCATCTTCTACAAGACACCCCTTCAGATATTTGAAGACGGCAATCGTGTCCTCTTCCAAGCCTTCTCTTTCCCAGGCTAAACATACTGATGCTGCAACAGATTAAAAGTGAACATCTTTGCTACAGGGGCCGGGTTTGAGTTGAAGGAAAAGCTGCTGGGATAAAAGCAGCCGGGGTCTATGAGACACACAGCCACCCACCCCTGCTGTCTGTGCTTTGGACAACAGGACCGCCTCCACACCAGGAGCGTGGCCCAGCTCAGATGCGGATCTGTAAAGGAGGAGACAGTGTTCTGGCTTCCACACAGCATTGCAATGCTTCGGCGCGCCTCCTGGCTTTCTCAAAATCTTTCTGCAGGCCGCGTGACCTGGGTAGCCCAGGTCAGATCTCAGAAGCTAAGCAGGGTCAGCCCTGGTGAGGACTTGGATGGGAGACCACCCAGGAAGTCCAGGGTAGCTATGCAGAGGCCGGCCATGGCAAACCACGCCTGAACGTCTCTTGCTTTGACCTAGGTAGCCAAGGCTAGCCCCATCTTGTCAGAGTTCACAAATTTAAGAACATAAAAGAAGCCAGGTTGGATCAGGCCAACGGCCCATCCCGTCCAACACTCGGTGCCACACAGTGGCCAAAACCCAGGGGCCATCAGGAGGTCCACCAGCGGGGCCAGAACTCCAGAAGCCCTCCCACTGTTGCTTCCCCCCAAGCACCAAGGAGACAGAGCATCCCTGTCCCAGACATAAGAACATAAGAGAAGCCTTGTTGGGTCAGGCCAATGGCCCATCCAGTCTAACACTCTGTGCCACACAGTGGCCAAAACCCAGGGGCCATCAGGAGGTCCACCAGTGGGGCCAGAACTCCAGAAGTCCTCCCACTGTTGCTTCCCCCCAAGCACCAAGGAGACAGAGCATCACTGCCCCAGACATAAGAACGTAAGAGAAGCCGTGTTGGGTCAGGCCAATGTCCCATCCAGTCTAACACTCTGTGCCACACAGTGGCCAAAACCCAGGGGCCATCAGGAGGTCCACCAGCAGGGCCAGAACTCCGGAAGCCCTCCCACTGTCGCCCTCCAAGCACTAGGAAGACAGAGCTTCACTGCCCCAGACAGAGGGTTCCCTCTACACCTTGTGGCTGACAGCCACTGATGGACCTCTGCTCCATATGTTTACCCAGTCCCCCCTCTTGAACCTGTCTGTGCTCATACAAACATAAGAGAAGCCATGCTGAAGTTAAGCAGGGTTGGCCCTGGCCAGTATTTAGATGGGAAAGCACCAAAGAATACCGGGGTCGTGACGCAGAAGCAGGCCATGGCAAACCTCCTCTGAACCTCTCCTGCCTGGAAAACCTACAGGGTCGGCATAAGTTGGCTGCAACTTGACGGCACTTTCCACGGACGCGCCTGGACTTTCCCCGTCGCACCTTCAGTGGCAGCCTTTCCAGCGCCCCAGTCCTCCCCGCAATCACCATTCCACAGCCAGAGGATGTGCTCCTTTGCAATTCACACGTCTAATACAGTACTCTAGCCAGCTGCTCTTGCTCAGGATCATCTACCTCACAGGGCCGTTGTGAGGCCAAAAGGAGAAAGGGAGAACAATGGATGCGATGGCGGTTTTGTCAATTACTGATTTTAAAAGTGCACAATAAGGCCACCTGGTGGTGGAAGGCGGGAAATGGGGGGGATGCGGGGGGGGGGAATGCACCCTGTAGACACATTGTTTCAGTGCACCGCGTGGGCACTGACGGCAGCCATGAGAAAACCCCACATGTCACCATCAGGAGGAGACCACTGTGATCAATGACAATGACACTTATAATAAATTTTACATAGAAACAAAGTCCAACAATTTTAAAGTAGGCTTTTGCCACATAAAATCATGGACTGCTTGCTACAAATAGACATTCAATTTATTGGCCTGCTCCTACTTAAGGAATGCAATGGAACTGATAATTCATAGAAGAAAACACCTTCCAACTCTATAAGAACTATAAGATTACTCTTGAGGAAGATAATGAAATGAGTGTAAAAACCGGTGTACTCATTGAGTAATGTGAGGGATATGCTATACTCTGTTGTGAATATGAATAAGTTGGATTCTGTTTTTAATGTAATATTGAGTAAATGAATTGTTGGACTTTGTTTCTATGTAAAATTTATTATAAGTGTCATTGTCATTGATCACAGTGATTTCCTGTTTTTTGATATGTTACTGTACACTGTGACCCCTGTTTGTATCTTGTTGTATTGACCATCAGGAGGAGGTCACTTTAAGTTCAATATATATATATTTTTTGTCATCAATGGTTGCCAACTTATGGTGACCCCTTCTGGGGTTTTCAAAGCAAGAGACGTTCAGAGGTGGTTTGCCATTGCCGGGCTCTGCAAAGCAACCCTGGGCTTCCTTGGCGGTCTCCCATCCAAGGACTAACCAGGGCCGACCCTGCTTAGCTTCCGAGAGCTGACCTGACATCCGGGTCAGGGCTAAGACTCAAGACAGGATCATATTTTCAAAATCCCGTTGGAGCCACTGCAAAAAACACAGTCAGAATTCGACTCCAGACACGTGGTGTTGTGTGTGTGTGTTTTTTTTAAGGGACTCTAATGTAACAATAGGAGCTGCGGTGGCTCAAGTGGTTAAGACGCTGAACTGCAGGCTGTGGAAGGTCGGTAATCCAGCAGTTCGAGACCCGAGGGTGCCGCATGACGGAGTGAGCTCCCGTCTCTAGTTCCCGCTCCTGCCAACCTAGCAGTTCGAAAGCAAGACATTGCAAGTAGATAAATAGGTACCACTTCGGTGGGAAGGGAACAGTGTTCTGTGCGCCTTGGTGTTTAGTCATGCCGGCCATATGACCACGGAAACGTCTTCGGACAGCGCTGGCTCTTCGGCTCTGAAACGGAGATGAGCACCGCAACCCTAGAGTCGGACTCGACTTGCTTTCGAGCAAGAGAACCTTTACCTTTAATGTAACAATAATAGATGTATCAGATCCGTAATGTCTTACAACTGTAGCAGCACTCTAGTTCCTAACAGTTTATATCCAGGACAGCTTTTCCTGCCTTTATTTATTTATTTCTTCACGGTTCAAGGTGGCTTCCGATAATTGTTTAAAGTATTTTCGATTCAAAACCAAAAATAAAGTCGCAGATCTCTCCCCCTCTTAAAAAGATGCCTGCCCATTCAGACCCCCTCCAAAGCCCTGGCAAACAGGGAGGCCTTGCAGCGCCTCCCGGAGGTCTCCAAGGAGGCCCCCCCTCCTCCTCTTCAGGGAGCCCATTCCGCAGATGGAAAAGGCCCCGGTTCTGGTGGGTGCAAGACGGGACACCCTAAGCGGTGGGAGAGCCAAGAGATGGCTGCCCGATGACCGTAGCTGGCACACAGGGATATATGGAAAGAGACAGTCCTTCAGATAAATGTCTAGCTCATCTGCTGAGGCTCCATTCCCACCTTCAGGAGTGAGGCTGCAGGGCCTTTTTAGTTGTGCCCCTCTCTGGGATTTATCCCTTATCCACCACAGGCCCACTCCCAAGACAGGTAGCAAAAGGTTTTCGTTTGCTCTGGAGAGTAGCTGGGGTCTCAGTGACCCCGGCACCCTTTGAATGAAACCTACACATCCAGACGTGCACGAAATGGAATACGAGGGGCTGATAACATTACAAAGCCATCAATATGTGGAAAGGGAAAGAAATAATTATTGCCAGTTCTCTTCCACTTGCCAAGCAACAGAAGGAAGAGGAAGAGAAGAGGAGGAGACTGGATTTATACCCCGCCCTTCACTACCCAAGGGAGTCTCAGAGTGGCTTACAAACTCCTTTCCCTTCCTCTCCCCACGACACACACCATGTGAGGTAGGTGGGGCTGAGAGAGCTCTGACAGAAACTGCTCCTTTTCAAGAACAGCTCTTGTCAGAACTATGGCTTGCCCAAGGTCACATCAGCAGGTGCAAGTGGAGGATTGGGGAATCAAACCCGGTTCTCCCAGATTAGCGTTTGTACACTTAACCCACGACACCAAACTGGCTCTGAGTCCTCAGAGCAGACACGTTCCCTGGTCCGTACCCCCCAGACCCATCTCCAGGGCCAAAGCTTCCCTTCCGGCCGTCTGCAGGGGCCATGAGAGGGAGGGCAAGAAGGGCCAGGCTCTCTCTCGCTCTCATTCACAACCACGTCTACCCCACAGGGCTGGTTGTGAGGATCAAATTAAGGGAGAACTGACCGGGTATGGCCGGGAAGGGGGAAATGACCCTGCAAAAGGGCCTTGTACCCCACCCTGGAAGGAGAGGCCGCCCCTCCACACCCAAGAGAGGCAGGCAGGCAGGCAGGCAGGCAGGCAAGGAAGGAAGGAAGGAAGGAAGGAAGGAAGGAAGGAAGGGAGAAAGAGAGAAAGAGAGAAAGAGAGCAAGAGAGAAAGAAAACCCAAGAGAGGCAGGCAGGCAGGCAGGCAGGCAGGCAAGGAAGGAAGGAAGGAAGGAAGGAAGGAAGGAAGGAAGGAAGGAAGGAAGGAAGGAAGGAGAGGCAGGCCGGGGGCAGGCTCCCTTGCACTGCACCAAGACTGAGCGGGCCAGGCGTGGCTGTTGTGCCCCTGGGTCAGATCAGGGCAGGTAAGAGGAGAGGGCCACTGGCCCACTGGGAAAAGTCCCGGTTGCCATCGCAGCCAGTCCGCCCATGAGAAAGAGAGATGCCACCCTGAGCTGTTTGCAGGAAGCATGGGAGGAGAAGGTGCTGTGCGCTGGTGTTCCCCCTCCGCCCCCTCCGGGAGAAGTGCAAATCCAAAAAATAACATTCCAGATAGGCCCCGACTGACCAAATCTTTCTTCTCAGCACGCGCTGGCTTTGGAAGGGTGATTTCATTTGGGAGGGGGGGCAACGCTCCCTCTAAGCTGTGGAGTCCTGTGAGCAAAAGTTCTACTCTGTGAGCAACTGGCACTAAAGTTGTGAGTGAGTGATTTGGCTGCTGCATAAATCCGTTTGCTCTGGAGCCCTCCTCCCTGAGCAAAGACAAAAATGTGTGAGCTGGAGGCTAAAAAACTATGAGCTAGCTCACACTCACTCAGCTTAGAGGGAACCCTGGAGGGGGGTACTCAATCCCGTCCCCTGCTGACCTCCAGGAGACGATTTAACTCGTGGTTCTGCTGAATTCATAAAGTGGGCCAGAGGAAGTTCCACAGCAAAACTCACCAGCGTGAGCGGAGCGATCAGTTCATGCACCTATCCAGCAGGCTATATTGGGTGCCACCTTCCTTTGGAGTTAAACTGAAAGGGTGGCATTCCAACCGAAGTACGTTAACTGATCTGGCCACCTGTAAAGTGCTCCAATGACTGCCAGGCCCCCAGGGAAGCTTGGTAAAAAAACAAAACAAAACAGATGTCGTTTACCTTGCTGGTTGCCGTGGCCCCAGAGCCAAGCCCCACGGGGACGTTGGTCACCTGGACCGACAAGTACTGGTTATCAATGAGCGGCCAAGCCCCCTCCACTTTACAGGTCTGGAATTCGTCTTTAAATGTCCGCAGGTGGGGGTCTCCAAAGAGCCCACAGTGAGCAAATCTGGTTTGGAGACTGGATCGGGCTCGGTAGCTGCACATGTCGGAGAGCAGGGGGTCGGCGGCTCCGGGGACTCTGGCGGAGGAGGTCGGCCCGTCACTCGAGCAGTTCTGCTGCCCAAAGAGTTCTTTGATCCGGAAGACTGCCGAGTGGTACACCAGATCGCCCCGGCACAAGCGGGCCATCTTCCGGGTGCAGAGGGAATAGGCCCGCAGAGCCATGCAGTAGTCTGTGTGAGGCAGGGTCTCCTCCGTCGCCGGAGAGGTGGCGGCTACGTAGTCCGCATTACAGCGCTGGATGCGGCACGGCTGGCCATCCGCTGTGACAAGAGAGACACACAACAATGAGGACTGCCTGCCTACCGACTAAGCCACTCCCACCACACACACCCTTGCTCCACCCCCTCGCTATCCCTCCTCACCGTTCCTGGCAGAACACTTTCTGACAGTTTTACAACAATGAGATTCTTTGGTCGGGGCTAGAACTGCTCATAAACCCATCACATCACACGAACCACACGTGGAGCTGCCTTGTACCGAGTCGGACCCTGGGTCCATCAAAGTCAATATTGCCTACTGAGACTGGCAGCAGCTCTCTAGGGCAGAGATGTAAAATTTCCAGAAATTCTGAAGCGTGGAAACCCCCCCGGGTTTTTCCCCAGTTTTTTTCGGGGGGGGGACAGAAGTTTTTGGAAAAATTGGGGGGAAAGCTACATTAGCACTTCTTTTTTCTTTTCCAGATTGAAAGTCATTCTGTTACTTTAGGAACATAAAATATGACTATGGACATTTTTACTTAGCATGAAATTCTCACAACTAGCCTATTAAAAACATAGTGTATCCAAACAATTATTACAAACAGAATACCCACCCACATGCAAAAACAAAACTGAAACCTTTTTCTTTTCTTCTGACAACCGCACCTCCTAAAGGAGGAAATGCATCTTGTTCTTGCATTGGAGAGCCCAGTTTGTAACCTAGGACTTGCTTGTCCTCGGTGCACAGAAATTAGATCAATCTGATACCATACATATTTTTTAGAAATGATCTGGAAAATATTTGAACACCTTGTCTTAAAATATTTTATTCGCCATGTTAAAATAAAATGTTCCATAATCAATTTTTTTTCTTTTTTCAATTTTTCGGGAAAAAAACAAAAAAGGCTTCAGGAAAAAAATGTTTTTCCCCGGGCCTTCACATCTCTACTCCAGGGTCTGGGGTCTTTCACATCACCTGATCCTTTAACAAGAGATGCCGTTGATTGAACCTGGGACCTCCTGCATGCCAAGCAGATGCTCTGTCACAGCCCCTCCACGGCAGCCACGATCCAGCACATTTCCCTGGACGCCTCGGTTCTCCCTGTTCCACCTCCAGCTTAAAGATGCGGGAGAAGGAAACGCCGAAATGTGCAGCTGAGATTCCAGCCACGAGCCACCCTGACAAGGCAGCCTGCCTTAGTGGTTCCCTCTAGAGACCGCATGTGCGGAGGCCAAGCAAGGAACAAGACCCTTTGGCCCTCCCTTCCCTAAACCCCATCCTGCTTGGGGGGGAGGCTCAAACCCTCAGGCCCCACCCCCATAAATAAAGGTAAAGGTTCCCTTGCTCGAAAGCCAGTCGAATCCGACTCTAGGGCTCCTCTCCGTTTCAATGCCGAAGAGCCAGCACTGTCCGAAGACGTTTCCGTGGTCATGTGGCCGGCATGACTAAACACCAAGGTGCACGGAACGTTGTTAGCTTCCCACCGAAGTGGTCCCTATTTATCTACTTGCAATTTCTTGCTTTCGAACTGCTAGGTCGGCACCCCCTATAATCTCCAGGAATTTCCCAACCTGGAGTTGACAACCCTGCCCAAAATTGTTAATGAACTGGTCTAGAAACCTCCTTTCAAATGATCTTGACTGTGTGCCTGAGGGACAATTTGAGTCCATATTGGGAATTTCGACAAACATTTGGAACAGAAGTCCATCCATGGCTATTACCCAGAAGGTATGGAACACTCTTATCTGGGGCAGGGATGCTCTGCATTCTTGGTGCTTGGGGGGGATGACGACAGCGGGAGGGCTTCTGGAGTTCTGGCCCCGCTGGTGGACCTCCTGAGGGCACCTGGGCTTTGGCCACTGTGTGTGACCCAGAGCATTGAACTGGATGGGCCACTGGCCTGATCCAACATGGCTTCTCTTATGTCTGGGACAGGGATGCTCTGTATTCCTGGAGCTTGGGGGGCAACAGTGGGAGGACTTCTGGAGTTCTGGCCCCACTGGTGGACCTCCTGATGGCACCTGGGCTTTGGCCACTGTGTGTGACCCAGAGCGTTGGACTGGATGGGCCATTGGCCTGATCCAACATGGCTTCTCTTCTGCTCTTGTTTTCAGTGGTGGGGAAAATTAGCCCTTAAACAAGTGTGGTAGAACACATCAGGAAGAGCCCTGCCGGATCCAGCCATCCTGTCTGACACTGGAGCTGACCTCAGAAAACCTCCAAGTACAGCTAAGAGTCCACAGCTTTTACTTTTATCTATCTACAGTCCATCTTTCTCCATCAAAGCGGATTAGGCAGAGTGATTCAACAGAAACCGGCAGGGTGGGACGCTCACTAAACAATGCAAT
This sequence comes from Gekko japonicus, assembly GCF_001447785.1. NCBI lineage: Eukaryota > Metazoa > Chordata > Lepidosauria > Squamata > Gekkonidae > Gekko > Gekko japonicus. The sequence continues at coordinate 259,518 of NW_015165882.1, forward strand.
GGAACTTGGATTCTAGAAATCTGGAATCAACCAGACATCTGAAAAGAGAACTGAAGCAAAGCAGAAGCATTAACAGGATATGTTACAGCGATGCAAAAAATTATATTTTTGCTTCCCTCCCTCCCCCGCCCAGGCACTGGCACCAGACCAATAGACTGCCTCCGGACATGGAGGTTTCACTTGGCCGTCGTGGCGAATAGCTGCTAATTGGTCCACAAATCTGCCTATTAAAAAACAGGGCAATGCTCCTGAATGGTTTCTCAATCTCATAAACGCCGATCATAAACCATGGTGCAATAGCACCTGCAGTACAAAGTGCCTTCCCCTCCCCACCCGGGAGCAACAGAGGGTGGTCGTAACGCAGGGATGATCCCCCCCCCCAGCACCTGCCGGCTCCCTTTATGCAAATCAAGCCCCCCGCAGGCCTCCAAAAGAACAAGAAATCTTGCTTTTTGCCCTTTAGGAGGAGGGCGGGAATAAAAACGGAGAGTGACATCGCTGCAAGGGGCGACCGGCCAGCGGAGCCGCACCAAGAGGAAGACCCTCGGTCCCTCAAGGTCAGTATTGCCTACTCCGACTGGCAGCTGCTCTCCAGGGTCTCTGGCGGAGGTCCTTCCCATCACCTCCTGCCCAGTCCTTTTTTAGCCAGGGATGGAACCTGGGACCTTCTGCATCCCAAGCAGAGGCTCTTCCACTAAGCCACAGCACGCACACACACACCCAAAAAGCCGAAGTCACACGTGAAGCTGCCTTCGACTGGATCTGACCATTGGTCCATCAAGGTCTGTATTGTCTACTCAGACTGGCAGCGGCTCTCCAGGCCTTTCCCGTTGGCAACTCGAATGATAAAGGGGTTGGAACACTTTCCCTATGAGGAAAGGTTAAGGCGCTTGGGACTCTTTAGCTTGGAGAAACGACGACTGAGGGGTGACATGATTGAGGTTTATAAGATTATGCATGGGAAAGAGCAGGTAGAGAAAGAGGTACTTTTCTCCCTTTCTCACAATACAAGAACCCGTGGGCACTCCATGAAATTGCTGAGCGGTCGGGTTAGAACGGATAAAAGGAAGTACTTCTTCACCCAAAGAGTGATTAACACTTGGAATTCACTGCCACAGGAAGTGGTGGCGGCTACAAGCATGGACAGCTTCAAAAGGGAATTAGATAAGCATATGGAGCAGAGGTCCATCAGTGGCTATTAGCCACAAGGTATAGATAGGGGCTCTGGGGCAAGTGATGCTCTGTCATCTTGGTGCTTGGGGGGGGTCAACAGTGGGATGGCTTCTAATGTCCTGGCCCCACTGCTGGACCTCCTGATGCCACCTGGTATTCCTGGCCACTGTGTGATACAGAGTGTTGGACTGGATGGGCCTTTGGCCTGATCCAACATTGGCATCTCTTATGTTCCTATGTTCTTATGTTCTTACTTGGTGCTATTAACGGGAGATGCTGGGGATTGAGCCTGGGACCTTCTGCACGCCAAGCAGAGGCTCTGCCACTGAGCCACGGCCCAGCCCCCCCCCAGAGCAACGCACAGTCTCCCCCTGTCTTTGGGGAGGAGGGGCCTGCGGCCCAGCGAGAAACAGGGGAGCCGGGCCAGCTTGCAGGCCCAGCTGGCGGGAGGCAGAAAGGGGCCTTTGTGCTGCAGACACGTTCGGCTTGTTTTCTTTGGCAAAGGTTGGCTCCTCACTCGCACACTGGAAAAACAAACCTCCCCCCCCCCACGGCAGGACGGTCTGCCCCTCGTGTGTTCTCAGAGAGGGGCCCCAGCCATTTGGGGGGGAGGGGGGCACAGCATGGCTTTCCCTGTTCAAACCAAGGCCCCCAAACGGCGCTTCATGCTGACTCAGCTCACGTCATGCCTTTGGCGGGACCGTGGGACCTCTGAGATTATACAGAGTGCCTATTCTTGGTCGATTCGGGCAGGGAGCCGTGTTGGTCTGAAGCAACAGAACAAAGTCGGAGTCCAGCGGCACCTTTGAGACCAACAGAGTTTAATTCTGGGTTTTCGCTTCCGTGTGCATGTACTCTGTGTGTACACAGGAAAGCTTAGGCCAAGAATTAAACATTGTTGGTCTTAAAGGTGCCACCAGACGCAAACTTTGTTCTATTCTCGATGGACTGACACAGATGCCACAGTTGCTGTTGCTTGACAGGATTAACAGCCACTATTAACTCATTACCAATATGAGTTTCACTGGGCACAGATGTCTCTGGGAATCTCGCAAGCAGAGCGGCTGTCGCTTAGACAGCCGGGGTTTCAGGACCAACCATGCACAGATGTTTCAGGACCAACCACGCACAGTTCTTTTGTCACTCAGGCCACTCCCACGGCTAGGTGTCTTCATTAAGTAAATGGGCCATGTGGTTTCCTCCTTGTGGCTGCTGATACAAGCAGCGTGCACTGTCCCTGCCCCCTAGGGTTGCCAACTTTGGGTTAGGACATTCCTCCTCGTTGTGGCTGCTGATACAAGCAGTGGTGCACTGTCCCTGACCCCCAGGAAATCTGGAGGTGGAGCCTGGGGGGGGAGTGGGGTTTGGGAAGAGGAAGGTGCTCAGCAGGGTATAGAATGCCAAAGAGCCCACCCCTCCAACACAGCCATTTTCTCCAGGGGAACTGAGCTCTGCCGTCTGGATAGCAGTTGTGATTCCAGGAGATCTCCAGGCCCCACCTGGAGAACGGCAACCCTGCCCCAGTTCCTGGCTCATATAAGACTCCAATTACTCCTCCCCGCATGCCCCTCCTTCTGAACTGGGGAGCCGGTGGGTGGGGTGGTCAGGGTCTCAGACCGGGATGTGGGAGACCGGCTTGGAATGCCTAGCCCACCATGGAAATGCCCCGGGTGACGTGGAGCCGGGCATTCTTGCCCACCTTCACCAACCTCCAAGACTCCTCATTGTGAGCAGGAAGCTGAGGGGAAGAAATATGTTGCAAATAGGGTTGCCAACCCTCCAGGGAGCGGCTGGAGATCTCCTGGCATTACGACTGATCTCCGGGCGACCGAGTTCAGTTCCCCTGGTGGAAGTGGCCACTTTGGCAAGCCCCTGTCCTCTCCAAACCCCGCCCTCCTCGGGCTCCACCCCCAAAACTCAGGGTATTTCCCAACCCAGAGTGGGCAACTAGATAAGCCTCTTTGGGCCCTGACTGGAAATTGGGGTACCAATGAAAAGAGGAGCTCCTTGGGGCAGAAACAGCACCCTTTGAGCTAAACTCTTTAACCGCCCACCCAATCCGCTTCCTCCTTTGGCCATGTCCCCGGAAGGGAACCCCGAAAATTCCTAACACCAGTCGGTTGGTCCCCCCCCCAACAGAGCAAGCCCTCCAGGTGAAGAAGGCCCACTCAGAACACTGAAGGGGGGGGTAACCTGCTTGCTCTCCTCCAGGCAGTTCCACGGAGCAGTGACACCCCCCCAAGTCTCACGCAGCATCCTGATTTCAAATGCCTGCCATCACCCCGCCCTCTTTCAAGAACCAGGCACCCCATGTCCCAGGCCCCTCCCTCAAGGACACAAAAATCAAGCCCCCCCAACCAATCCTTCCCCCAAAAAAAAAAAAACCCACACCATTCAAA
>NW_015165882.1:263131-264945 GCF_001447785.1 Gekko japonicus
TTCGAGGAAACGAAAAATTGGTTCCGCAACGCGGAAGTCCTCTTCCCGCCTCCACACGCAGGAATCCATCCCTCCTCTCCTCTGACATTTTACTCTCGCACGCAACAACCCTGCAAAGCAGGTCATCCAGCAAGCTTCCACGGTGGGCTGGGGATACGAAGACAGGCTTCCCACTCCGCCACTCGTTTTGCCACAGGATCACTCTGCCACACAACAACTCAGCTTACGAAACTGAAACTCCGGCACCAACACTCCCAGTTTCGAGAGGCAAGGATGGATCCCGGCATCACTCCAACCCCCCCACACACACTCAGAACATTAAAGGTGCCCTTTTCCTCCTGCATTCCATGATGTATATGGTTGCCAATCTCTAGGTGGGGTCTGGAGATCTCCTGGAATCACAACTGATCCCTGGATCAGTTCCTCTGGAAGAAATGGCTGCTGCTCGGGAGGCATTATTCCCTGCTGGAGTCCTGCCCCTCCCTACACCCCACCCCCTCAGGATCCACCCCAAAATCTGCAGGAATTTGGCAACCCTATGTGTCACCCCTGGGGCTTCCCACAAACTTGTTTTAAATTTACAAAGGAAGAACAGGGACCGCCAATCTCTCAAGCATTAAATCATCATTTGTTGTTGTTCAGGCGCACAGCCGAGTCCGACTCTTTGCGACCCCATGGACCAGATCACGCCAGGCCTTCTGGTCTTATGTTCGTTGCATCGATGACACTGTCTAACCATCTCATCCTTTGCCGTCCCCGTCTTCTTTGACCTTCAATCTTAATCATCATTAATCTCTGTTAAGTAAGTGCTTCTAAGAACACTGTTTATATTCCCCAGCCCAATATTCTCAGATAGACTACTCTTGAACACGGAGGTTCCATTTGGCTGGCTACAGCTCTCCATAGGCTGCCTTTTCCTCCTCCATTACTTCACTTCACACACACACCCCTTTTACTAACTGACAGCCTTCCTGGGTCCATCTGCTCCAACACCCAGATCCCCAAAGGGGACAGCACCTCACATTAGGAGAGCAAGCACACACACAGAAAAAACATCAGCAGGTACATCAGCATCCCCCGAAACTGATCGCGAGATCACTTAACAGTTGCTTTCTGGGGTCCTCCCTACAGGCTGTCCCCCCCCCAGTTCTCAAAACCAGGCTTGCCAACGTCCAGGTGGGGCCTGGGGATCCCCTGGAATTACAACTGATCTCCAGACCACACGGATCAGATTCCCCGGAGAAAAGAGCAGTTTTGGAGGGAGGCATTATAACCCACTCAGGTCCTCCTCCCCGAAGAAATCTCCAGGAATTTCCCACCTCCGAGTTGGCAACCCAGTGCCCCAAACGGAAGCCCCCTTCCCCAGCCAGCAGATCACCCTGAATAAGCCTCTCCTAGCAGCGGACAAAAGGGGGGGGGGAGAGGGCCTTGTGGCGCCGCTTTTAACGGCGAACGCAAAGACCCCCACGTCGCCCCACACAATCCCGCATGCAAGCAGAGCCCCCCCCACCCCAAATCGGAAAAGTTTGAAAAAGACGCCGTCCCCCTTCCAGACTGGGCGGCCTGGAGAGCAGGCAGTCCGGTTCGCCTGATCTGTCCGATCTCAGAAGTTAAGCGGGGTCGGCCCCTGGCTCAGTCCTTGGATGGGAGCCCTCCAAGGAAGTCCGGGGTCGCTACGCAGAGGCAGGCGAGGGCGAGCCCCCTCTGACCGTCTCCGGCCCACAAGGTCGCGCTGGATCCGCTGCGCCTTCAGGGCAAACAAGCCCGGCTGCGCCGCCTCTGCACTCAGAAACACCCCCCCCCCCAACCTCCCC
>NW_015165882.1:265002-276253 GCF_001447785.1 Gekko japonicus
CCCCGCCGCCGCCGCCCGCGGGAGGCTGCCTGGCCCCATAACCCTCCAGCCATCAGCCTCGCAGGAAGCAGCGCCGCCCGCCCGCCGAACACGCCGCGCAGGCGAGACTGAGGACGCGGCGCCCGCCTCCGCCAACCCAGGCGCCGGGAGCCCTTTCCTCATCTACATAATCCGGACGCTTCGGCCAATCGGACGGCGGGAAGTGAGGGCTGATCTACATACCTGAGAGAAGCGGCCAATGGGAGACGGGCAGGTCGAAAAGGGGGGCGGTGGGGGAAGAGAGGCAGCGACTTCCAGCCGGCGCTGGTGAAGCATTTTGGCAAGCTCCCTCAAACGAGAAAGGAGAGGGTTGTTTCATTGGTGTAATACATGCATTTATTTGCGTAATGAATGCCTCTTAGCCAATGTTAAAGCAAGTGGTGTTGCGTCATAGGGTTGGCCCAGAACTTTTGGCCAATCCGGTCGAGCCTGACAAAATCAGCCTGCCTGCATCCCTTGGCATCCCAGTCCGTGGCTTACAGTTCGGCAATTAATGTCTCAATAAAATACAAATTAAAAAGGATTAAAAGGAAAGAGACCACCTAACAGTGACCTTATTCAGAAGATCTCTTCCACAGAGATCCACTGGAAACGCAGTTTTAATTCCTGTGAAATATTGAAAGGAATTTTAATTGTTTTTACTGTATGCATGATACTATTTTTTTTATAGTTTTCTAATTTTGTAATTCCGTTTTATTGCATTGTTTGTTCCATATATTATAGTCTTCATTGCCTTATTCTCCAGTTTTGCGATCTTTTATTGCATTACATTTTTATTTTTATATTGTTCTCTAACTTTTAACCCGGTTTTAATCATTTAATTATTATATGTTGTTGTTTTAATTACATAATCTGCCCTGGGGTCTCAGTAAGAAAGCCAATTTATAAATGAAGGAAACAAACAGATAACAATGAAGATAACAAACATGGTTAGGTGGATAGGGAACTGGCTGGAAAACCGCATTCGGAGAGCAGTTGTCAATGGCATTTCATCTGAATGGACGGAGGTGTGCCACAGGGCACAATTCTGGTCCTGGTACTTTTCAATATTTTTATAAATGATCTGGATGAGGGTGTGCAGGGGCTAATAATTAAATTTGCAGATGACACCAAATAGGGGGGAGCAGCGAACCACCAAAAGATAAAGAATTCAATGAGATCTGCATGCACTGGAAAAGTGGGCAGATGTGAACAAGGTGCAGTTTAACAAGAGGAAGAAGAAGAGAAGAGATTGGATTTATACCCCACCCTTCACTTGGAGTCTCAGAGTGGCTTACAAACTCCTTTCCCTTCCCCTCCCCACAACAGACACCCTGTGAGGTGGGTGGGGCTGAGAGAACTCTGACAGAGACTGCTCTTTCAGGAACAGTTGTGCCCGAGCTTGTGACTGACCCAAGGTCACATCAGCAGGTGCAAGTGGAGGAGTGGGGAATCAAACCCGGTTCTCCCAGATTAGAGTCCGCACACTTAACCACTACACCACACTTAACCACTACACCATAAGAGATTCCTAAGTGGACCAACAGACAGGCATACACTTGTTTGAGAAACTGAGTATTACATTACAACACCTGGAACATTACAGATCAGTAGAGGCAGAACTGCACAGTGGCCATCAAGATCAAGGGGAGGAGGTATGCAGGGCTGAGAGAGCTCTGACAGAAACTGCTTTTTTTCAAGAACAGCTCTGACATCAACAAAGGCATAACATCCAAATCACAAGATGTCACAGTTCTGCTGCACACTGCATTGGTCAGGCCGCACCTTGGAGTATTGTGTGCCGTTCTGGAAGCTTCACTTCAAAAAGGATGTGGACAGAATGGAATGGGTGCAGAGGAGAACAATGAGCATGATCGGGGGCCTGGAGACCAAGCCCTATGAAGAAAGGCTGAGGGAATGTTAGTCTGGAGAAGAGGATGTTGAGGGGGGATGTGATTGCTCTCTTTGAGTATTTAAAGGAGGGCAGGGAGCCGTTCCTGTTGGCAGAAGAGGATAGGACTCGCAATAATGGGTTTAAATTAAAGGGGGACATGATAGAGGTTTATAACATTATGCATGGGATGGAAAGTGTTGACCAAGATAATTCCCCCCCCCCCAAAAACTACAAGGAAGTACTACTTTACACAGTGATCAAAATATGGAATTCACTGCCAGAGGATGTAGTGATGGCCACAGGAATAAACAGCTTGAAAAGGGGATTAGACTGAGGATACGTCTGTCCATATCCACGAGCCATGGTGACTGAGGGGGACCGCCACATTCAGAGGCACTAATCCTCTGAATCCCAAGAGCCAGGAAGCAACCTCAGGGGAAGGCCTCAGCCTCTATGCCCTGTTGCTGGCCCTCCAGAGGAACTGGTTGGCCACTATGAGACACGATGCTGGACTAGATGGACCACTGGCCTGATCCAGCAGGGCTCTTCTGATGTCCTTATGAAGGCCTCGGCGTCTCTGCCCTGTTGTTGGCCCTTCAAAGGAACTGGTTGGCCATTGTGCGAAACAGGATGCTGGACTAGATGGACTATTAGGTTGACCCACTAGGGCTCTGCTTATGTTCCTATCAAGGGAAGCCTCGGTGTGCTGGAGCTAGTTGGACAGATCTGGAAGTTCAAACCCCTTTATCGAGACCGTCGCTTGCCAGGGACAGAGGCCAGAAAATGGGATTAAATATATAGGGTAGCCAGGTTTCCCAAGCCCTTATTCTAGAAGCTTCATCAGCTCACATGGACTCTGCAGAATCAATTTTGCTCCAGGGTAGCTCTTTCAAAGTGGCTCGAGGGGAGGACACCCCCCCCCCCCCGCAGGAGTTTTTGTTCTGGGACTGAGGTGAGGGGGAAGGGCTTGGGAACAGCTGGGCAGACCTGGGGAGGGCTATTTTTAGAGAAGAAACCAGATTCTGGTGAGATCTATCTTCCAGATGTCTGTCCCCCCCCTTCTCTGCATGCCTGCACTACATTTTTTTCTTTCTCTCCACTGCCTGCTGTGCTCCGTTAAAAAGAGATTTCTTTCCATACAAATCAGCCACGTTCTTCCATTAAGTGTGCATTTTGAAGCCATTTTTAGCAGGGACCCCGTTAAAGTCATATGGTGGTCAAAGAAAAAATGGCACGCATATTTTGTGCTACCAAACAGAGGGTCACTGTATAAAATCAAGAGGCGCTGGAGCTTAAAGTAGCCTGCCTTGAAGCCATATGAACCTTTGTACCCTCGCCCTTTAGATTTTGGGGTCAGCTATACAGAGGGAAGTAATTCCTTTTATTTCACATCCCTTTTTTGGGGGGGGGCAGTCTTTCTCCTTATGTGCATCATCTCTTCTGGTTTCTCTAATTCCAGTGAGAAGTGAACAGAAAGAGGGCATCATTTGGGGTGGTGGGGATTCTCTCCTGTGCAACGTATTTCACAGCGTTTGGCATAACGTCAAGCCTTAAACACAAACTGTACAGTCCTGTAGGGAGTAATTTCATGCTCAGGGCATCGATTTCAACAGGATTAGATGAGAGTAGCTCTGCACACAATTGCACTGTAAAACTACTCTCAGGCAGGAAGCTTTGTCAGATCTGGGATTTGCACTGTCCTCCAGCACCTCTGAAGCACATCATTGCAGACAAGCACTAGAACAGGGTGGCCAAACTGTGGCACAGGAGCCACATGCGGCTCTTTCACACATATTGTGCGGCTCCTGGCAGGGTGGCAAAAGTCTTCCGTTCCCCAGCCAGCATTCCCCTCCTTGGGTAGGCTTGAGGTGGGGGGAGGAGCAGAGAAAGAAAGAAACTTTAAATGCATTTTCAAAGCCCTGCCCCCCCCCCCACCAGCTGGCTTGCAGAAGTCATTTGTCTCTTTAAATCCCTTCTCTAAGCCAAGCTTGGAGGTGTGGGGGGTTGGAGAACACATTTAAAGTTGAAGTTGCTTTATTTCCCCTCCCTCCCTCCCCTTTTAGTTGTTTTCTTTCCACCTCTCTCTCTTTCTCTCTCTTTTCCCCTTCCTCCCTCCTTCCCCATCTATTTGTTTTCTTTCTACCTCTTTCTTTCTTTTCATCTTTATTTCTCTTTCTTATTTCCTTCCTTCCTTTCTCTCTTTCTCTTTCTTCCTCCCCCTCCCTCATCTATTTGCTTAATTTGTTTCTTTCTCTCTCTTCCTTCCTTCCTCCCCTTCCCTCCACCATCTATTTGCTTTCTTTGTTTCTCTTTCTCTCTCCTTTCTTTCCACCTCTTTCATTCTTTCCACCTTTCTCTTTCTTCCTTCCCTTCCCTCCACATCTATTTGCTTTCTTTGTTTCTTTCTCTCTTTCTCTCCCTTCCTTCCCCTCCCTCCCCATCTATTTGCTTTCCGTGTTTCTCTTTCTCTCTTTCTTTCCCCCCTTCTTTCCTTCCTCCCTCCATATCTATTTGCTTTCTTTCCACCTTTCTTTCTCTTTTTCTCTTTTTTCCTTTCTCTTTCTCTCTCTCGTCCTTCCCTCCCCCTACCCCCTACCCCATCTATTTGCTTTCTTTGTTTCTCTCTTTCTTTCCACCTCTCTCTCTCTCTCTTAGACAAATAAAAATAATTAACAAACAAATAAATATAATTGGACAAATAAATATCATTATCAATATCTGTTTTTACCCCTTTTGTTTTTATTTTAGCAGTCTAATTTAATGCTAATAAAAGCAAATTTACATATTTTTCAGTTAAAAATGTTTATATAATATTTGTTCAAGTCTTGTGGCTCTCGAACATCTGATGTTTATTCTGTGTGGCTCCTAGATTAAACAAGTTTGGCCACCCCTAGAAACTGGAAGGAAGAGCTCTTGTTCTACATTTTCAGAGGGTAGCCCTGTTGGTCTGCAGTTAGAATAGTTAGATTTGAGTCCAGGAATACCTTAAAGACCAACAAGATTTTCTGGTTGCTTTCTAAAGTGCTATTGGATTGGAATGTAGCTCTTCTATAGGAAAGTGATTTTTAAACACTCTGAAAACAAAAACAGCTGTTATGATGTAGTGGTTAATAATCAATACACAAAAATATTATCAATAACAATAAGATATGCATTTATAATTAGTAAGTCTTCACAATATAATTCTTTTGTAGCTCAGATTCTCTCTCTGTTCCATAATATATTTGGCAGCTGTTAACATGATCATAATTAGTTATTTTCTGATTTTAGGTATTCATGGTTGATCCCATAAATTAAGAAGAATCAAATTTGGATCCACAGGGATCACATAAAAGATAAGTATTTCTGTTTCTTTTATTATTTCTAACCACATTTTAATTACCTTACAAGACCACCAATTATGGGGAAATGTTTCTGTTTCTCTGCTGAGCTTCCAGCATGAGGGAGATACATTTGGTATGGAATATGATAACTGTGTTGGTGTTAGATACCATCTAGAAATTATCTTATAAATTTGTATTTGTATATTTACTGAGTTTGATGTATATACCGGAGAATTCCAGATCTGGGACTACTGGTCTGTTAATTTTTGTTAAAATCTTTGTGCCACACTTTTTGATAATATATAATTTTCTTATTCATTAATTGTTCTAAGAACACATAATATTAGGAATCAAGCCTTTTATGAGGGTAGAATCAAAATATAAACTTTTTTTATATTCTGTCAAAGATTTACACAGAGCTTTTAAATTATATTATTGGAATAAACTATTTATTTGGAGATATTCATACCATGGAAGTTGAACATTATGGTCATTTTCTAATTTTGTTTTGTCCAAAATTTGGCCTTTCTTAGTTATATCTATAAAACAGGTGAGATTTTATTTCCCCCCCCCCATTGTTTGAAGAAATTTCTAAATCTTTCCCAGTGGGAATAAATTCTGATTGGTGAAACTGGTTAAAAATAAAATGGTGGTGATAATAATGATTATTTTTCAAAATTTTCATGGTTCCCTCTGAAAAGATTGTCTTGGGTTTATGGCATTTCTTGAAGTCGTTCAATAGGAGTTCTTGAAAAGTAAAAGATTTTAGGCTATGGTCTTCTATGATCTTCCAGTCAGCTTGGTAAGTATCTTTATATTCTTTCACAAGATTAGCCAATATTGTTGCCTCATTATCTGATATCAGGTACTGATAACCTCCCATTATGCAGGGGTCAACGTATTGTAAACATTTACTCTTATCATTGCCATTGGGGAAGAGTAAATTGTATTTATCACATTCCTAAATTTACTGCCAAAATTCATAGATTTGTAATAAACTTTGCAAGTAGTTTGTTTCTACCATATCAAAAGCTTTTTCGATATCTAAAGATAACAAATGGACATTTTTAATTTGATGTTTCTTACAAAATTGAATTATATTTAATGTCTTCCTAATATCATCAGTCATGTCTCGTTGTGGGATAAATCCGGCGTAGTCAAGAGAGATTTATTCTTCTATTCAGTCTTGATGTTAAAATAGCTGTAAATACTTTGTAATCTTGATTTAATAATGATATTGGTTGATAAGACCTAACATCAATATGATCTCTTCCTTTTTTTGGGTAAAACAATTATTTTGGCCATTTTCCATGATTCTGGGAGTATTCCTTTATTTAAAGCTAAGTTATATGTGTCAATCAATGGTAATAATAGAATAGGCAAATAATATTTATTAAATTCTGAGGCAAATCCATCCAAACCTGGGGATTTGTTGTTTATTAACATTTTGGCAATTTCCCTTGATTCCATTTCACCTGTTGGGTGTTCTAAGAATTGTTGATGGGCTTTAGTTAAGGTTTCGAGAGATTTGTTATAATTAAGATATTTTTAAATTAAATCTGATACAGACTTACCAAGTCTATATAATTCCAAGTAAGAGTTTTCAAATAATTTAACTATCTGTTCTGCAGAAGTATGGAGTTTGCCTTTCAAATCCTTTATTCCTTTAACACTGAATTCCATTCTTCTTTTTTTGTACTTTCCATGATAATAGGCGTAAAGATTTTGGACTTCATAACGTTGTTTTAAGTACAGTATATTTTGTTATATTTACTTCTAAGGTTTCTAATTTTTTACATTCTTCTGTTAATTGTTTGTAAATTTTGATACTACAAGTTTTCTTATGTTTATCCTCTAATATTTTAACTCTATGTTATGTAGTTTCTGTTTTAATTGATTTTTCTTTTTGTTATAGGCTGTGGATATTGAAATGATTTGCCTCTAAGTACCGCTTTAAAAGCACCCCACACTGTATTTAAAGGCATATTCTCTGTCAAATTGTGTTCAAGATATTCTTGGATCTCTTTCTCTATTTCTGCTGTTATGTTTTGACATTTTAATAAAAATTATTAAATCTCCAAGATAAATGTTTATTTTTTAAGTCTGTGTCTCTTAAGTTACGTATTACTGGTGCATGGTCTGATCATTGTTTCAGACCAATATTAGTTAATAGAAGCTTAATAACTACTGATGTTGATTAAAAATATAATCTATCCTCATGTGTGTCTGGAATCTGATGTGAGAAATATGTATAACCTTATTCTTTATTGTGTTGAAATCTCCATACATCACTTAATTTGAAATCTTGTAATATTTGGTGAAGATGAGAGAATTGTTTTTTTGTGAGTTCCTGTTTTTTTAATGGGGTTTTATTAATGATCTGTCTAGCCTTATGTTTATCATATAGTTCAAATCTGCACCCAGTGTTATTGTGCCTTCCTAGAAATGTTGTAATTTTGTCAGTATAGTTCTGATATAACTTAGTTGTCCTGAATTTGGTACATATATTGAAGCTAGGGTCTTCTGGGAGCCATTCAATATTCCTTTTACAAATATAAATCTGCCTTTTTGATCAATTTCTACATCTTGGTAAGAAAATCTTATATTTTTCAAACATAATATTGTTACCCCCTTTGCTCTTGATGATCCTGGTGCAGTAAATCTAGTTGGGAACCAGTTTGACTTGAGCACATAGTTTATATTGTTTCTTAAATAGGTCTCCTGGAGAAAAATAATATCTGCTTTCTGAGATTTCAAAAAATTACAGATCCTTTTTGCTTTAATTATATTATTGATAGCATGACAATTTAGGGTAAGTATCTTTAAACTATTAGCTGCTATGACTGAATCTTTATTTCGTTTATTTGAATTACATTTATTTGAATTGTATTTATCTCCCAATGGTGCTTGATAATAATTGTCTCCAAGTTAAATTTTTCTATATTGACATAGAAGAATTGAATCAATTTTAAAAGTAAATTGTTGACGATGTCACCTGGAAGTGACGTCATCACGCTGGGCACGTCGCCAGGCTACGCTCTAGCAATCACACTGAAAACTCTATGGTACCAGAATGGAACCAACTCTCCCCTGTTTATTTTGGTGAGTCACTTTGCAACCCTATATTAATTCTGTGAAGATTTGTTTTGTTAGCATTTCAGTTTGTGTCTTTTCTGGTTCTGCCCCAGTGGTCATATTAGATTGTTGTTGTTGCGCTGTCAAAATATCTCAGGCCAGATCTCCTATGCTGAGAAATTCTGTTAAAAGCATGGATCCTGAATTTTGTGGTTTGACTCCGTTTCCTCCACCTTTTCTCATGCTTGGGTTTGCAATCTACTGTGTTGATCTAAATGATTTTAAGATAATTGGGGAGGTCGGGGTCAGAAGTCGGCTACTGTGCATCCGACATCTTTCCTACTGACTACTGTGAGGTAAAACCTATTAAATAATGGTTTTAATAATTGTATTGTGTATTTTATATTGATTCTAATATTGTTGTTTTATCTATTGTTCCCTTTGTAAGCCACCCTGAGCCTGTCTCGGCGGGGAGGGAGGGCTAAAAATCAATCAATCAAACAAATAAATAATAAATAAATAAACACCACGCCCCTTAACAGATCTTGTACATCAGATTTCAGGGGCATTGTACAACATACATTATGCCTCTAGAGTTACAGTTGACAAAGGAATTAATATGAACGATTCTGTCATTAGATGAATCCTGAAATGTCTTCCTTTTAACAGAATAGGCATGCAGAACAATGTCCACAAGGGCCATTTCATTTTGGCCATTTCTTTTACCATCAATTGTTGTATTTCTGGTAGTACTTTCTGTTAATGTACTCCTCACTAGCATGTCCTTAAGATTTCTAGATCTTTTGAAAGTAAAAAAAAAGGGGAAGAACTATGTTTTGGGAACCCAGACAGGAGCTACCAGTATCTTTGTATTGTTCCTCTCACCTGGGTATATACGCTGTTGAACATTCAAGTGATAACCGTCCTATCTGTAGTTTGTTTTCTGACTTTGGGTATTAACAAAGATGATCTTGGAGTGCTCTTGGCCTTATAAAAGGCTTGTTTTAAAGTTTTAGATGAATACTCCCTATCGGCCAATTGACTGATCAACTCCTGGGCGCATCTGTGGAAATATGAAACAAAGCTGCAATCCCTTCTTAATCTCAAAAGTTGGGAATAGGGCAAATTCTTTTTTAGATGATGATGATGGAAGCTATCCCCTGCTAGATAGGAATCGGCATCTTTAGGTTTCCTGTCGACTTCAGTTTGTCTTGTGGGATCAACCATTTTGATTTCCACATCCAAAAAACTTAATCTAGACCTATTATAAGGCATATCAAATGTAATTGTCTGACGGACATTGTTAGTAGGTTAGTAGTTCCTCAGTACTCTCCCAGCATGGTTTTAGTGCCCTTTGTAATAAATACATATATTTTGGTTTAATTGATTTCTCAAAATATTTTTTTCTCTCACCCAGTGTTGTGTCCTGACCTAGCCATGTGCTCAATCCAGTTTTGTCCAGTTCCGCATGCGCTCAGGCAAGGTACCTGAGCTTTGCTCCCGAACACAATAGACGTTCGGATCCTAGTTCCCTGCCAATCAGGAACCTAGGCTCCCCAGGAATAATCTAATGAGTGTAAATAGACCATTCACGGGTGTGGTGTGTGTGTGTGTTTTCCTTGGGGCATATAAGCCGGCCTGTGAGCCGGCTACTTTGTCTTGTTCTTCTCCGAATAAAGTAGGAGAGCTGAATTCACTAAGTAAGTCTCAGTACTTTTCACCCAACCTTTGGGTACCCAACTTTGTTGCTTCTTAAGGTTGGTCCCCACCCACCCTTCTGTTTAGGTATGCATATCCTTCATGACAAAAAAAAAAAGGGTCCATCTTCCTTTCTCACCATCACCTCCTGTCCCTACACCATCACTAAGGCGGGACAGATTCCCTGTTACTTTCTCTCTGTTTTAAAATCAACTTCAATATAAGGCCCATGGGCACCGAACGGTGCTTCTGAACACGTGCAGAGTTCCTTTATCTCACCACACAGTAACCACCACCATACCTGCAGCTTCTGGGGCTATTCTCCAGGGTGCATGAAATGATTTCAAAGCCCCACTGCCTCCCCTCCCCCAATGATACATTTAGTGCAGGGGTGGCCAAACTGTGGCTCGGGAGCCACATGCGGCTCTTTCACGCATATTGTGTGGCTCCCAGCAGGGAAGCTGGGGAAGCGGAGGGGAGTCATGCCTCCCCAGTCAGTCTTCCCTTCCCCAGTCAGTGTTCCGGGGCTCGAAAGCGGGGGGAATTCCGCCCCCCGGGGGCATTTGGCAGCCCTAGTGTTCTCCCTCCCTGGGTAGACTTGAGGCAGGGGGGAGCAGAGAAAGAAAGCAACTTTCCAGGGCTTTTTTTTGTAGAAAAAGCCCAGCAGGAACTCATTAGCATAATAGGCCACACCCAACAGCAGAAACTCATTACCCTATTAGGCCACACCCCTGACAACACAGCTCATTAGCATATTAGGCCACACCCCCATGTTACCAGAAGTGTGCTCATCCAGCCACACCCACCTTTTGCTTCTTCTTATTCTGTTTACTTTGTTGTCAAAACTCAGGGCTTTTTTGTAGCAGGAACTTCTTTGCATGTTAGGCCACACACCCCTAATGTAGCCAATCCTAATGCGTTTCTGCTGTTAGGTGTGGCCTATTATGCTAATGAGTTCCTGCTGGGCGTGGCCAACTCAGGAGCCAGCCGGAACTCCGTTCCTGTGCGTTCCTGCCCAAAAATAGCCCTGCAACTTTCACTTTCAATGTGTCCTCAAAGCACCTCCCCCAGCCTACAAATATCATTGGACAAATAAAATATCATTATCTATATATCTAATAGCCAAGTTGCCCCCGGAGTGCGGATCGCTAAATCAGCGCTCCAGGGGCACTTGGGGGGGGGGAGGTTTGTGCACACGTGGGCCAGTCCCCACGTGTGCACAAAAATGCTAAAAGTAGAAAAA
>NW_015165882.1:276372-286746 GCF_001447785.1 Gekko japonicus
GTCCCCGTCTTGTCAATATCTATTTTTACCCCTTTTGTTTTTATCGTTGGCCGTTTCATTTAACGTTAATAAAAAAGCAAATTTGCATATTTTCCAATAAAAACGTGTCTGTAACATTTGTTTGTGTCACGGGGCTCTCAAACATCTGATGGTTATTCTATGTGGCTCTTAACGTTAAGCAAGTTTGGCCACCCCTGGTTTAGTATCACAACATATATCATCCCATAAGATTGCCAGGAGAGGCCCTTCTGAATGTCCTACCAATGAAAGAAGCTCATTTGGTAGTTGCACGAGAGAGAGAGGAGGGCCTTTTTGGTGGCAGCACCACGATTATGGAACAACCTCCCCAGGGAGGTGCACCCGGTCCCCCCAGTTTCCATCTTTAGGAGAGTGTTGGAGACAGTTTTATCGAGGGCCACATTTGGCTAAGTTTACTAGCAACCCTGAATTGTGGTTTTAAAGTTTAGGTTTTATGTATTTTATATCTGTGTTGTCAGCTGCCTTGAGCTCCATGAGGAAGAAAGGTGGTGAATGCATGCTTTAAATCTCTGGTGTGGTTTGGAAATGGATCGATAGCTCTCACGTACATAGTGACAGATTTTTTTCTTCCCCCTCCCCAAGTGTATTTCTTCCGCTGTCTCGTTCACCCTGGGAGTTTCAGCTCTCTTTCCCCCGTTATACAGAGGGGAGGAAAGGAGAGGTTTGTCCAAGTCTATATGTGCAGTGAGCTCATGGCAGTGGTAGGATATATGAACTCAGATCTGCTGAGGCAGTTATGAAGACAAAAGGCTGGGGGGGGGGGATACACCACCTCCTGAAGTCTGAAACAATCCCACACACACAAAAAAAAAACCCTCCTCACAAACCCTCCTGTTATGCCATTCTCAACGGGCTGGGGGATGTGTTCCTCTATTTGCTTGCAGGGTTGTGTGTGCGCGTGCCGCGTGTGCGTATTGGATTGATTTTAGTGTGTGTGTGTATTGCTTTGATTTTAGTGGAGCTGTCTTCCAAGTGTACGCATCAGACGTGACTAACTGCGGCTGCTCTGCTTTGCTAACTGGCTGCAAGATGTGGAGGCCGGATGCTTGGGGCTGGGGCTGGGATAACAAAGGAGCTATTTATTGCTGGGGCGAAAGGGGGGGGAGGGGGGCTTGCAGTGAAGCGAGGCTTAATTGGAAAGATGAATGAGGTGCTCTCTCTGTGGAGCAATTTGTCTGCTCGCAAGGAGGCAGAGAGCCGGGGCATCTGTTATGGCAAGAGCTGCGGACACAAAGCAAATGACTAGGCTTAATTGGACACATCGGGATCCGCTCTCAGCCCCAAGACTAGAATAATGGTCCACACCTCTGTTAAGTCTGCTTGGCTACCTGTCTGTCTGATTTTCCCGAACCCTCATTTCAGCCTTGGATAAAAGCAGTATCCACTGGGTTTGGGAAATGGGCCACATTTCTCCTGAGAGAAAGCACTGAGCACCCTTCAAACTGCCCAGAACACCACCAGTGACATCAGTACCATTTCTTCACCCTCATCTCAGCCCTATTTACATGGTGAGCAACCAACGCATAGGAACAAGCAGACCCTGAGATTTTCTGTTCTTAAAACAGAGACCTGCTCTTGCAGAGTCTCTCTTATTGTTTTATTCTCCCTGCTACAATGAGGGCTAGAACCATGTTTTTTTTAAAAAAAAAAAATTGCAAGAACCAGTTTTGGGGATATTGGGAAGTATGAGGTTAGCACCTATATACTCAGAGTTGGTAAGCTGTGCAAAAATCTAATGTTGCTTTTTATACAACAGGACTGAAGGAATTTCCAGCAAAGCATTGAGGTAACAGAAGTGTACAGGTTTGAATTAGCCAGCACAAAGGCAAGCGGAGGCACCTTCAGGGAAATTGTGTCCATCTGATGGGTCTTTTCTGGGGCGCCAGCCAAGTGCTGCCAATTCCTGGAGACTTGGGGGTGGAGTTTGGGGCGGATGGGGTGTGGAGCGAGAGCGAGGGCCTTCATAGGGTTGCCAGTGTGGGAAATACCTGGAGATTTGGGGGGGGGGAGCCTTAAGAGGGCAGGGTTTTGGGCGTAATGCTATGGAGTCCAACTTCCAAAGGAGTCATTTTCTTCAGGGGAACTGATCTCTGTCACCTGGAGATCAGTTGTAACAGTGGGAGATCTTAGGATTGCCAGGTCCCCCCGTGTGGGGGGGGGGAACCCTGCTAATTGGGCCAGTTCCCCGCCGGCCCGGATCAGGCCGCCAGGGGGAACCCCACCCCCAAAGTGCCGGGAGCACAAAGACGTGCCCGGCGTGATGACGTCACCTGGAGGAGACGTCATCATGTCGGGCAAGTTGTGGGGGGACGCTCTGTCATTCAAGGGGAAACTCTATGGTTTTCCCTCAAATGATACTGGCCCCGCCACAACGTGCCTGGCGCAATGACATCACTTTTGGGTGATGTCATCGCGGCGTGCGCTTCGCACAGACGCCAAAGAACTCCCGGGGAGGGCTGGGAGTCCCTCCGCTCCATGGAAGGTAAGACTTGGCAACCCGAGGAGATTTCCAGCTACCCTGTTAAGTCGCTCACTTAACAAAGCAGTCGGAGAGTGATTCAGCAAGAATGCGGCTTTATTCTTCAGAACGCACAAAACTCCAACACGGTACGACATCAGATAGCCAGAACCCATCAGCTTTAACATAGCAGCTGTCCTGCTTTTAAACATTCCCGGCTAATATAGCCACGCCCACTGTACAAATATCAACCTATGGGGTTCTGTCAATAAAGACCAATCACGAGCGTTCCCGCTCAGGGAGTTGCTGCTAAGTGATTGGATGTCAGTTCCTGGGCTAGTACTCCCATTGGTTACACTAGGATCCTAGCCCACGGCGAAGCTTAACATTGTACTTCTGTGAGGCAATTCACAGTATAGTTCGTGCATTCCAGATTGCTTTGAATACACAACATACCCCCTGGAGGTTAGCAGCCCTAGGACCATAGGACCTAGCAGCCATAGACTCCACTCTCAAGAGTAGCCAAAGAACTGACCTGTGTCATCTGGAGATCAGTTGTAATTCAGGAGTCTCTCCAGACCCCGAAGACGCATCCTGAGGCGTTCAGTTCCTTCCAGCGGGCACAGCAGCAAAGGCCCTTCTGTTCACCCTGCCCAGCTTTATCTAAAGACAACAGGAGGCCTTGAGGCCTCTGGACACCAGTCTTGAGGGTTGCTGGTGTTGGGGGGGGAAGGGGGCTGCCTATCCCAGGGTATATACCCCAGCAGGAGCTGAAAATGCTTATCGGGGGTGCCCCTCAGTCTCTGGGGCTTGTCCTAGCATCCGCCAGACTGGCCAGCTGGCATCTCTTATGATAAGAACATAAGAGACGCCAATGTTGGATCAGGCCAAAGGCCCATCCAGTCCAACACTCTGTGTCACACAGTGGCCAGAAATACCAGGTGCCATCAGGAGGTCCACCAGTGGGGCCAGGACATTAGAAGCCCTCCCACTGTTGACCCCCCCCAAGCACCAAGAAGACAGAGCATCACTTGCCCCAGAGCCCCTATCTATCCCTTGTGGCTAATAGCCACTGATGGACCTCTGCTCCATATGCTTATCTAATTCCCTTTTGAAGCCGTCCATGCTTGTAGCCGCCACCACCTCCTGTGGCAGTGACATACGCCCCTGTGTGCCTGCGAGCATCCTGCCGTTTTCATTAGCTAAGCCGTGTTGCTGTCTGTGCAACAACAAACCTGTGCGTGGATAACCATTCCAGACACCCTGAACCATGGACAACAAACACCACAGCGAAAGAGTTTCAAAGGCCACCCCCAGAAGAGGAGGAGTTGAGTCAAAAATCTCATGCCGGTTTGACACCACCAAACTTGAGCTCAGTGTGTTTTTATAATGTGATTCTCTACCCCCCCCCAACAGCTGAAAGGAATCACTCCCCTGTGGGGTACTTCTCAGCCTAACCTAGCTCACAGGGTTGTTTAAGCTGCTTTGGGTAACGATTGGAGAATACTGTGTACAGTTCTGGTCACCACACCTCAAAAAAAAGGATATTATAGCATGGGGAAAAGTGCAGAAAAGGGCACCTGGAATGATAAAGGGTTGGAACACTTTCCTTATGAAGAATGGTTAAAGCGGTTGGGGCTCTTTAGCTTGGAGAAATGACAACTGAGGGGTGACATGATCAAGGTTTACAAGATTATGCATGGGAAAGAACAGGTAGAGAAAGAGGTACTTTTCTCCCTTTCTCACAATACAAGAACTCGTGGGCACTCCATGAAATAGCTGAACGGTCAAGTTAGAACAGATAAAAGGAAGTCCTTCTTCACCCAAAGAGTGATCAACACATGGAATTCACTGCCACAGGAGGTGGTGGCAGCTACAAGCATGGACGGCTTCAAGAGGGAACTGGATAAACATATGGAGCAGAGGTCCATCAGTGGCTATTAGCCACAAGGCATAGATAGGAACTCTCAGGCTGGGGCAAGTGATGCTCTGTATTCTTGGTGCGGGGGGGGGGGGCGGCAGGGGAGGGCTTCTAGTGTCCTGGCCCCACTGGTGGACCTCCTGATGGCACCTGGTATTTTTAGCCACTGCCTGACGGAGTGTTGGACTGGATGGGCCACTGGCCTAATCCAGCATTGGCTTCTCCTATGTTCTTATGGGGGAGAAAGGCGGGAATCGGGATACAAATAAGGTAAATAATACATTTGTACTGTTGTGTTTCTATGCATTTGCTGAAAGAATGTGGTGCAAACAGAAGGACCCCATAGGGGGAGAAATTTTATGTGGTCTCAGCCCCTGAACTTGTTTTTACGAGGTGGGGGAAACAAAGATACACAATACCTTGTCGTGCTATATCTAAAGCAACGTTACCAGAACACTGAAGTATCCTAAAGCTTATACCCAGAATTAAACTTTGTTGGTCTTGAAGGTGTCACTGGGCTCAAACTTCGTTTTAAATTTACTTTGTTCTTTGCAGCCAAAGAAGCGTTCTGTGTAGCCTGAGAGTTCCCTTGCCAAAACAAAAAGTGTTCTGTGTAACCCTTAAACTCACACCCATTGTGAGCAAATACGCCCATACTGTCATATTTTTCTTTTAAAACTGGAATTTGCTCTTAAAAGTGTCTGCTTGGAGAACGCCTTTGCAGGAGGCGAATTCTTGTCTCTCTCTCGCCCCCTGTTCTCACCATCCTGTGTCTTTCTTCCATGTTTTCCTCCCACCAAAGAACATTTTTTTTGAAAGACTCACGTTACACCAGAGGCAGGGGTGTTGAAGGTAGAACAGCTGCACTCAAAGCTATTCCCAGCTGCTGCCCCCCCCATACTTCCCTTTCCCACCCTGCTAAGTGAATAATTCCCAAAGCTGTGCTTTGCCCATTAGCCGTTGAACACCCACTGAACTGGAAAATTGGCCCCTTGAAACAAAACGACATGCTGAGCTTCTCCCCCTCCCACCAGCTGACCCCCTCCTCCAAAGCCCTTTGGTATTAACCCAGACACCAGAGCTGTCAGGGGGTGGCAAGAAAGGTGCTGGGGCCAGAATGGGGGGGGGAGGAGATGGAGTGGGCAGGTCCAACTCCAAGTTGAATGGGCAGTTTCCCCCCCTGCTAACCCAAACAAGTTTTGCCTCCTGCCTTTGTTTGCAAAAAGTAGTTTCAGGCCTTGTGGAGTGGGCGTTCCCGGGTCACGGCCTTACTTTTGTGAGCTGCTGCTGTTGGTTCCCCCCCAACGGCCTTTTCTTTCCCCATCCCCGTTTTGCAAAACATTTGTCCGATTCTGAAAAGAGGCTTCTTTTTTTTTTTTTTAAGGGAGGAGGGAATTATTAAAGAGAGAGAAAAATGGGCATTTTTTTTTAAAAGGCTGCGGTAGACCTGGCTCTGCCATTGGTTAAGGCGAGACGCCCTGCCTTGGCTGACAATCAAGCAGAAAAGATTTTTTAAACCCCTATGGTCTGTGAGCAGGAGGAGGAGGATGAATTGTTACAGTCAGATATTTGGCTGGTAGGTGGTGTTCTGGAATTCGAGATCTAGCCAAGTTCTTGGGAACTGTAGGTGTATCTTTGCAGGATTCGTGCTGTTCTGAGCAACATTGTCTTCTGGAGCTGAGCTGGTGTTGTTTGCTCAGTGCCCAGAATGCGCATGTGTTTCTTGAGACTTCTGGGCACTGCTCCAAGGGGTCCAATGACAACTGGCACAGTGGTCACCTTCTTCTCCCAGAGGTGCTTGAACTCTATTCATAGGTCTTGGTCTTTTGTGGTCTTCTCCTGCTCTTTCTTTTCTAGTCTGCTGTCTTCTGGGATTGCATTGTCAATGATCCAAACCCTATTTCTCATTTTTTCTTTCTACAATGGTGACATCAGGAGCGTTATGCTCCGGGTGTTTATCTGTATGTAATCAGAAGTCCCAAAGAATCTTTCTTTCATCATTCTCCATGATCTTGTCTGGTTTGTGCTCCCCATGAATTTCTGGCTCATGGTAAGCCCTAATTCTTGCAAAGATTCCAGGGCAACATAGCGGCAACTCTATTGTGATGTCCTTTATAGTCAGTTTGAGCAATTTTACTGCAGGCACTGACCATGTGTTCAACTGTTTTATCAGTGGTCTTGCAAGTCAACATTTGCTGTTCAACACCGGTCTTCTGAATCTTGGCTTTCATACTATTCGTCTCCAGTGTGTGGTCTTGTGCAAGTACAGTGAGTCCTTCCGTTTCTTTCTTCGAGTGTGCATTTTGGAGCCACTTCCAGGTGTTTTCAGCATAACCTTTATTTTCCATGCCTTTCAAATATTGCCTGTGCAAGTGCTTTTCCTTCCAGTTGTCAAAGTGAGTTTTGATTTCAGTCTTTGGATTCTGTAACCTTAAATAAGTCTGCCTTGTACACTTCAACTAGAAGCTTCTCTTTGCTTTTCTTGGCGTTGTCATTCAATGCCATCAACCTGACAATGAACCAATCCATACAAGAAATACATTTTCTGGACACTACTGTAAAAGTACACAATGGACGCACAGACCCTACCTTATAATGGAAACCTACTGACCGACAAACATACCTACATGCCTCCAGCTACCCTCCTAAACATACCAAACGATCCATTGTATACAGCCAGGCTCTACGCTACAGCCGCATCTGCTCCAGTCCTACAGACAGAGATTCACGCCTGAGGGATCTACAACACACCTTTCTGGAACTAAAGTATCCACCTGATGAAGTCAGAAAACAGATTAACAAAGCCAGAATGATACCCAGAGAAAACCTATTAGAAGACAGGCCCAAAAGAGACAATAACAGAACACCACTGGTAGTCACATACAGCTCCCAGCTCAAAACGGTTCAACGCATCGTCAGTGACTTACAACCTCTACTGGATAATGACAGTTCGCTTTCATAAGTACTGGGGGGCAAACCTTTTCTTGCATACAGACAGCCCCCCTGTCTCAAACAACTCCTCACCCACAATAATGCAACATCTCACTTGAACATGGACGCTGGGACCAGAGCTTGCAATAAACCCAGATGCCAACTTTGCTGCCACGTACCCCCAGACAACACAATCACTGGACCTAACAATGTCAACTGCACCATCAGAGGCTCATTCACTTGCTCATCTCCTAACATTGTATATGGCATTAAATGTCAACAGTGCCCTTCAGTTCTCTACGTAGGAGCCCGTTCACGGGGAGGGCGGGGTATAAATACAAAAATAAAAAATAAAAAGGACAAACAGGACAAACCCTATGCCAGAGGATAAATGGACACAAATCTGACATCAGGAATCAGAAGATTGAGAAACCTGTGGGAGAACACTCCGACCTTCCAGAACATTCCGTGGGTGACTTCAAAGCAGCTGTTTTATTACAAAGGAACTTCAGAAACAGAATGGAAATGGAGGTTGCTGAGTTACAAGTTATTACAACCCTTGGAACAAAAAGCTCCCCAGGACTCAACAGGGATATTGGTTTTTTTATTTCATTACATATGCTAACTCAATTCAGTCCTCACACGTATTCTCAACAAGAACTATAAATCCTCTGTATTTTAATGTATTTTAGTGTATTTCTTTTTCAGAACAGTATATTAGAACACTGAATGTGTGCAAGGGATATTAGGACGTCTGCTGACATAACAGCAATTTTTGGAGGGGGAGGTAGTGTTAAGTGCCCTCCATGCCTGACAGGAGAGAATGAAGATTCCCAGTCACTTCACACAGTTAGAAAAGACAGCTTTAGACATTTTTCTGCTAGTTTGACATATTTATTGCTTTGCAACTGTTGACCCTATAACCTTAACTTGTTATTTAGTGTCACTTTGCATACCTTGATCATCATTGGCCCCTTGAAACAAAACAACATCCTGTTGCATGTTAATTTGCTGTTCGTTCTGCGGCTGTAAGTATGAATCTTGCCTGCCATTCTAACGTATTTGATAAAGTGTGCGTGCACACGAAAGCTCGTACCATGGAAGCTCGTAACTAAATTCCCCGGGGGAATTAATCTCTGTAGCCTGGAGATCAGGTGTAATTCCAGGAGTTCTCCAGGCCCCACCTGGAGGTTGGCAAGCCGGCCGAGCTCCCTCTCTTCCCCAAACCCTGCCCTCTCCGGACACTACCCCCAAATCTCCAGGAATTTCCCAAGCAGAGTTGGCAACCCTGGCTCAGGAGCCCACCCTGGTGTGCCTCTAGCCCTGAGGAAGGCTTCTCACAGAGGAGTAAAGCACCATGGCAAGAGAAATGAACCTGCCGGATCCCAGACCACTGGCTTACCTGGAACCAGTTCCAGAAGGTCAGGACTGGCCTGTGCCGGCAGGGCCTCCCTAGAAACATCTTCCTGGATAAGTTCTTGTGCTCGGTCAGTTGCCCAAACGCCGTGCAGGAAGTACATAGGAGTCACCTGCAAGACTGAGACACCTCTGCTTCCTCAGGACCACCCAGAACGAGAGTTTGAACTTGAACCCAAGACCAGGCTCTGGAAAGACCTCCTTCTGCCTCCCCTCCTCCCCAAGGTTTGGTAGGCCTTGAGCCTTTCAGGATGGGCTGGGGGGGGCGGTGGGATTACCCCCTCCCTCCTTGAGCATCTGATTCGTAAAACTAATCCAGCCTTTGGACCGCAAAACGGTACAAATGAACCATAAAGGGAGGCCGGCACCGCTGGAGGGAACGCTCTTGCACGGCATTGTGGGAGAATTTATTAGCTGGAGTGGTGGTGGGGGATTAGCTCCCTTAATCTCCTTCAGGTGTGACTGGCAGCATTCCCGGGCCAAAGGGGAGGGGGTGGTGGAAAGGGACCCATATGCAAAAGGACAGGCCAGCAATGTGGCTGCTAACAGCTGAGAGTTGGGGATCCTAGAAGCTCCCTTTCCCGGAGGCCCCAGGAAGAGAAAATTATATACATCAGCAATCCCAGACAGGTAGCTAGCTGGGTCCACCTGTAGCAACGAAATAAAGATGGTGGAGTCCAGTGGTTCTGCAAAGATGGACAGACTCTATTCCACCATAGGCTTCCATGGATCAGGGCTGAATTTCTCAGAGGAATCGGAGTGTCCCTAACAAATCAACTGTCCTTGGAGCTCCTTGGAGGTGGGGTGTGTGTGGCGTTACAGAGAGACAGAGAGTCACCTCAGCCTAACTAGACATTACAGGATCGCGATAATTCTCCTCAGGGACTGGCATTGATACTGTAGCTGCTGGTTTGTGGTGTTACAGAGAGACAGATAGATACCTCAGTTTGAGAGCCTAACTAGACATTACAGGATTGTGATAATTCTCCTCCTGGACTGGCATTGATACTGTAGCTGCTGGTTCCCTGTGGCAACTCATGAGTAGGGTTGCCAGGTCTCAGTTGGGAAATACCTGGAGACTTTGGGGGTGGAGCCAGGAGAGGGCGGGGTTTGGGGAGGGGAGGGGCCTCAGCATGGTAAAATTCCCTACAGTCCACCCTGCAAAGCAGCCATTTTTTCCCAGGGGAGCTGACCTCTGTCAGCTGGAGACCAGTTGCAAAAGCGGGAGATTCCCCAGGCCCCACCTGGAGGCTGGCAACCCTACTCATCATGAGTAAATGCACAGCATGGCTGAATTCAGATGGGGGCTGCTGCGCAGGAGGAGGAGGAATTCCTGCCTTCTCCCCTGTGCTTGTGGGCAGCTGAAACAGTCAGGACTGAAAGGGGGGGGAGGAGTCTTATTTTCTCTGTAGGGAAGCAGCACATGCAAGCGTTCGGCCTATGTGTTGGCTCCCAGTGGAACACAGCACAGGGAAGAAGGCAGGAATTCCTCCTTCTCCCGTTCAGGTTGCCAACTCCAGGTTGGGAGATTCCTGAAGATCTGGGTGGGGGGTGGAGCCTGGGGGGGTGGCACTAGGGGAAGGACCTCAGCAGGGTATCATGTCGATAG
>NW_015165882.1:287252-292463 GCF_001447785.1 Gekko japonicus
TCAGCAGGAGCCCCCTAGATGCTGATAACCCTAGCAGTGGTCCTGATCCGAGTAAGGCCCTTCTGCATGCTTGCTCACAAGTCGCCCACTGTAACTGACAGCTATAGTAGAGGCGCGAGCCCCTGTGGTGAGCCCCTGTACGCTGTAAAGTCTAGTTAGGCTCAGAAACAAAAAGCAAAAGAGAAGTCAATCCATAAAGAATGGATAAGGACCGCTCCTGAGTCTCAAAGATGGGCAGAGAAAGATAAATATCCAGTTTAAGAAAAGGTGCTGCTTGAAATGTGATAGAAAGCAGAAGTAACAACTGTAAATGGTCAAACATTTGCACTCTGGTTTTGTAAGGACTCTCGGCCCCTCACGCTACCCGCCTCTTGCTTCTAACGCTATGTATAAATAATGGTTGGGGATGTACGGCCCATGCATCTGAGGAACTGTGCCGTGGCTCACTAAATCGTATGCTGGAATGGCAAAAGGCCTGGAGTTCTGGAGAGCCAGTTTGGCGTAGTGGTTAAGTGCATGGACTCTAATCTGGGAGAACCGGGTTTGATTCCCCACTCCTCCACTTGCAGCTGCTGGATGACCTTGGGCAAGCCATAGTTCTGGCACAGCTGTTCTTGAAAAAGAGCAGTTTCTGTCAGAGCTCTCTCAGCCCTCCTACCTCACAGGGTGTCTGTTGTGGGGAGGGGAAGGGAAAGGAGTTTGTAAGCCGCTCTGAGACTCCTTTGGGTAGTGAAGGGCGGGGTATAAATCCAATCTCTTCTCTCTCTTCTTCTGCGTGTGGTAGAAAGCTGCAGTCTGGTGTGTCGGTAGTCCCCAGAATGTTAATTCACCTGCTGCACAAGAAGACATTTGTACATTTTCCACCCAAACCAAGAGGGATGAAGCATCTTTCCACCCCACCTCACCCCTCCAGGACATCTAGATGGGCGTCATAGGAATGAGGAAGCTGAACTGGGTGGGCCAGTGGTCTGATCCAGCAGGGTTCTGCTTATCCTTTGAGACCAGACTGACATGGGGATTTTTTTTTTTAATCTACAATACGGGGTCAGCCTGGCTACAATGTAGGATTCTGTAAATCCAGGGGAATGTCCAGCTTTGCAGAAGAATCTGAATCATACAAAAGGGAGCAATCCCCCCCCCATTAAAAAGACCAGTGTCTGTAAGTTCACACCCTCCCCCCAAAACTCCAGAATAGGGCTCTCAAGTCTCCCCTGGACGCCAGTGGGTGATGGGGGTGGGATATGGTTGCCAAATCCAAATTAGGAAGCTCTTGGAGATTTGGGGGTGGAGCCTGGGAAGGGGCGGGACCTCAGTGGGGTACAGTGCCACGGAGTCCCCCTCCAAAGCAGCCATTTCATCCAGGGGAACTGGTCTCTGTTGTCTGGAGGTGAGCTGTGATTCCAGGGCATCGCCAGGTACGACCCGGAGGCTGACATCCCTACGCCGGAGTCTAAGTGGCACATTGGACGATTGTAGACAGAAGCCTAAAATGGCACCTACATTGCTGGAGGGGCCACCAAACCTGAAGCCGAGTCAAGGCCATTGCAGGTGGGTCAGTGGGTGGGAGGGGAAGTGGGAGGGAGAGATGCCTCCTTGTGTCTCTAGGTTTATGTTACTTCCACACTAGGTAGAAACCTGACATTTGGTAGACGAGTAACCATAGAATCACAGAATCATAGAGTTGGAAGGGGCCATACAGACCATCTAGTCCAGGGGTGTCAAACATGCAGCCCCCGGAGGGCTTCTATCAGGCCCACCGTGGAACTGGCTGCCTTCTGTTTCTTCCAGTTCTGCTGCTGCTGCTGCATCATCGTAGGTTTGCCGCTTACAGATACACACCTGAACAGCGTACTCAAGATTGCAACAGCGCAGACATTTTGATGGAATAATTCAGAGCAGACACTGTTAAATAAACAAAATATTGCAAGAATGCTAATGTTTTAAGCATGTTTTTATTTTAAGTTAAAAAAATCACCTTTGTGTTTGTGTCCTTTATAAAGTTTATATCTCCGCTCCCTGGCATTACATTTTATGACACGCATGGCCCGGCCCAACAAGGTCTCATTTATGCCCGATCCAGCCCTCATAACAAATGAGTTTGACACCCTGATCTAGTCCAACCCCCTGCCCAGTGCAGGACCAGCCTAAAGCATCTCTGACAAATATTCATCCAGCCTCTTCTTGAAAGCTGCCAGTGAAGGGGAGCTCACCATCTCCCTAGGCAGCTGATTCCACCTTTTAACTACTCTGACCGTGAAAAAGTGTTTCCTAATATCGAGCCGATACCTTTCTGCATGTAATTGAAGCCCGTTGCTTCGGGTCCTATCCTCTGTTGCCAACTGGAACAGCTCCTTGCCCTCCTCCAAATGACATCCTTTCAAATATTTAAAGAGTGCAATCATGTCCCTCCTCAATCTCCTCTTCTCTAAACTAAACATTCCCAAGGCCCTTAGCCTTTCCTTGTAGGGCTCAGTCTCCAGACCCCTGATCATCCTGGTCGCTCTCTTCTGCACCCTCTCGATTTTGCCCACATCCTTTTTGAAGTGAGACCTCCAGAACTGCACACAGCACTCATCCCATAATATCCCAGAAAGTTTAGCAGAAAGAATAGAGCTTCTCCGTCTTCTGCTGTGGATTGTGTAATCTATTTGATTTCTGTATTGGGCATCTGGTGTCATGTACATATACAGTCATCTGTTTGGCTGCCTGAAGCATGTGTTTGCAATGAACAAATGGTTGGCTTCTCAGAATTCTGTTAGTCAGTATCCTGCTTCATTTCATGTTCCCAGCCCAAATTTTCCAACAATTTTAGATTCTGCTTTGTTTCCTACTTTTGTGTTCCAGACGCCTATGATTATCAACACATTGCTTAGGTGTGTGATCAGTTTCTTCCTGGACACTTGCATAAAAGCTTTCTATTTGCTACTCTTCAGCACCTGTAGCTGGGTTGTACGATTCTGTACACCTGTAGCTGGAACGATTATGATGGTAGGCTTCCCTTGAAGTCTTTGATATGATTTGACCAGACTTTGCATTATAGACCCAGACCGTCTGTGCCACATCTCGCCTTATTACTAGAGGAACTTGGTTCTTCTGAGTTTGTCCTTTTCCAGAATAAAAAACTTCATAAATCTATGCAGAAGGCACAATAAAACCCGATGGTCGAAGGAAGTGAAAGCGGCATGCAATGCAGAAGGGAATTTCCGTTCTAACGTGGGTTTGCTAAAACAACGGAGGGCAAAGCCAATGCAGAATCGCCCATACTCACCCTTTCAGAAGACAAGTTGGAGACAGAGTAAATAGACAGTAGTTGAATTCTAGAGCTAACGGATCCCGATTCCCTGCACATTCATCCTGTGTTTCCGGATGTCTGAACTCCTCTCTTGCAAAGTCAAGCCGTTTGGGAAGTCTGAACCTTCCCTTCCATTTCCAGTTACCCTTTCTCAGTAGAGTTACCCTCTACTACCTTACTGGGTAGTTGTGAAGATAAAATGGAGGAGAAGAGAAAAATGTAAGCTGCTTCGGGTCCATGTAGTCTCTGGAACCCAGTTTATCCATGAAAGGGAAACAGGTTAGATGTATTTTAAATAAATTAATGTAATTAAATCTCTATATACCCGTAGTACAAATAGAAAGCTCAGCATCCATGTTAGTAATAACAACTATCATTAATTGTTTGTTTGTACATTTTGAAGGAAAACAGATGAGTTATGTCATTTTTGCCACTAGATGAAAAGGGTCAGCTGCCTTTAAGGTTGTCAGAAGACAGTGCAAAGGTTGACACCTACTGGCAGGCACGGTACATTGCGTTTTCCAAGTCCATTCAACGCCAGCCGGGTTTACTCTGGAGCAAGGACCCTTTGAGCTGTTCTACCTCCAGAGCACTTTCCACCCTGGCTAATCTGCCATGGGACCCTGAACATCTGCCACAGAACTCGTGTTTGCTGCAAAGGATCGTGGGACATTCACAAAGAGGCACCAGACTACCCCACCGTATCCATTGCAGGGTAGCCTCAGGGCTAGCGTTCTTCCAGAGATGCTCATCTGTGACCCTTCTCTGTTGGGGGTCCAGTTTTACTGCATTACTTATTTTATGTAGGGCATAATTTTTAGCACGTTCTCTAAGTTTGTATATTGCAGTGCGGTACGCAGGGGTCATTTTGTAGAAAAAGAGGTGCAGGAGCTCATTACCATAACTCATTCACATAACTTATTTGCATATGCCACACCCCCTGACATCACCGGAAATGTGTCAGAAGGCAACACTCACCACCAGGCTCCACTGGACTGTTTTGGATTGCTAGCTATTGGGGACGGGGACATGCAGATCTGCCCTCACAGAGGAGGGAGAGCTTGTACCTGAAGGCGGGTCAGGGGGGGGCTCTGCAATTTACTTGGCTGCTTCTTGTTCCTCGTGGCCCGACTGAGGGCTGCTGGGAGCAGGGGGTGGGGCTTGTTGCATGTGCCCACCCCCTGGGCTCCTTACTGCCGGAGCTCCGCTCCTGTGCGCTCCCGCAGGAAATGACCCCTGGCGCTACGTATTATGCTGTTCTTACACCATTATTTTTTAATTGCATCATCCATCTCGAGTCTCACTGAAAAAAGGCAGATGATAAATAAAGCGAGTAAGCAAGTCAATAAATACACATGGCTCCCAGAAGTCCCACAGATCCTTGGAACGTCATTTCACAACCCCTGTGGCCAGAGAGAAATGTTGAGGGGAGGGCTGGGAGATTTGCAAAAAAGACGATGAGGGGGTTGGAGCACCTTCCCAAAGAGGAAAGGCTGAAGAGTCTGGGGCTTTTCAGTTTAGAAAAGAGACGACTAAGAGGGGACGTGATAGAGGTTTATAAAATTATGTACGGTTTGGAGAGAGTTGCCAAAGAGAACTTTTCCTCCCTCTCCCAAAATACTAGAATTTGAGGACATCCAATGAAGCTGTTTGGGCAGTAGATTCAGGATGGACAAAAGTCCCCTTCACTGACAGCTTTCAAGAAGAGGCCGGACGAATATTTGTCAGAGATGCTTTAGGCTGGTCCTCCATTGGGCAGGGGGTTGGACTAGAAGGTCTGTATGGCCCCTTCCAACTCTATGATTCTATGAAATAACTGGAATTCGCTGCCAGAGGAAGTAGTGATGGCCACAGGAATAAACATCTTTAAAAGGGGATTAGATAGATTCATGAAGGATAAGTCTCCCAATGCCCTGTTG
>NW_015165882.1:292517-297484 GCF_001447785.1 Gekko japonicus
AAGCAACGGGGGTGGTTGGGGGGGGGGGGGAAGCGGGGGATCGCAGTTCCCCCAGGTGAGGTATGGGGGCGGGGCACATGACGAAGCCCCGCCCCCTGCTTCCGGCCACCCCGCTTCCGGCCCTCATTCAGCCAGGAGGAGGCAGGAGAAGAGGGAGGGTAAGTTGCTTCCTCCCTGCCTCTCCCCACCCCTGCCTGCCTGGGGCCAGGGAAGCTTCCTTGCACTCCCGCCGGCCGGGACCGTTGGGGGCGGGGTGTGTGGCCTTATGACACACTTCCGGTGATGTCAGGGGGTGTGGCATATGCTAATGAGTTGTGCTAATGAGTTCCCCTAGCTCTTTTTCTACGAAACGACCCCTGGTAAGACAGAATACTGGACTAGACCATTGGTCTGATCCAGTGGGGCTCTTCTGATGTCCTTAAATTCTGCTAACAAATTCATTCCATCATTCCCCATATTTCTTTGAAATTCACTCCCCTCCAATACACATTTTACCCCCTTGAATCTGCTTACATAAATCTGAGTTTCTGTTCTCTCCCCCCCTCCCTTTAAAACATTCTCATAAACATTAGGGAAGTTGGCTGAGAGCAAAACAGTGAACTCGCCATCGAAAATGTTATCGGCAACATTGGCAGCGCCATCCTAAGCCGAGCTGTACCCTTCTGCATCTATTATACCCGGAATTAAACTTTGTTGGTCTTAATGCTGCCACCGGACTCAAACTTCGTTCTGTTTAGGATTGCTATTCTGCCCTCTCTCTCTGTGTATGGGTGTGTGTGCGCGTGTTTCATTCAGTGTGTGTGACTCAGTACAAATCTTCCTCTCTCCCTCCTCTCCTTTCATTTGCCAGCAGGTAGACCAACAGGTAGACTGGGCAGTCTGAGGCATTTGAGCCAAAGAGCCTGGCTAACGCTGGTTTATTTATTTATTTGTTTGTTAGATTTTTATCCCTCCGCCGTAGCAGTTTCAGGGCAGCTTACAGATCATACATATAAATATATACGTTAAAACTCCAGAATATACCATAAACAAAATCAAGGCTGCGGTCACACGGAGCATTAGGCACGCTAGAGAGACGGAAGATAGGTGGATTTTCCGGGCGTGATCTCACCGCCACATCTGGGAAGCGTATAGCTCCTGTGGCTCACATGAGGCTTCACTCCGAAGATGCACTGTAAAAAAACTAGTACCTCCAAGGTACTAGTTTTCGGAAACCGCGAGCCATGGGCGGGCGTCTGATCGCATTTCCGGTGGTAGTTCCGGCGCCCGCCCATGTCCCCTTGCAAAAAGGTTTCCCCCCCCCCAAGTCTCCATGGATGCACACAAGCACCCAACAGAGCATGCACACACTTTAGTTTAATTTAAAAAACACAACCCCGTTTGCCCCACGGCCCCGCTTCTTTGCAGTGCCGCAGGAGTGTCCTGTGATCGGCACCTCCCCCTAACCACGGGACCTCCACGGGACGTCTTCTCGCGCAACCGCATGTTATTTTGCCCCGGGGCAAACAGCCATGCTTCCCCCCCGCATTTTCCGGCCCGTATGACCGGGGCCTAAGTTAAAATCACAGTATATCAAACCATACCTACTCAGAACGTAGATCTAATAAAAGACGGAGGCATTCTCTCAACATTTGAATGGTCGCCTACCCCTTGGTCCGGCCTCCTGCCAGGCTGTTGGTCGTCAGGTTGGTGATGATGTTGGTGTTCGGGCCAGGTCCATGATGTTAAAGGCGGTGCCCTATTTGAAAGCCTGGTGGAAGAGCTCCGTTGAAATAGTGTCGGGAAATCTAATTACATTTGAGTGAAAGAAGCCAAGTGAACCAGAAACAGAATACGCTGGCCGAGAACTAGACATCTTTTATCAGATTTTGCAATTACATTAGAATGTAAAAGATATGGTTCTTAAATTCTAAGTAATGAATTAAACCGGCATGATGAGAATTGTGAGCGATTAATTTTTAAAATGCCAATAGTTTCATGAGGGTGCACCGATCAAAGGATTTTTCAATTCGCTCCTCTTTCATTCAGTAGATTGGAATCTGCAGTAGCCCAGTACAAAGACCGAGGTGCTTTTTTTGAAATTGTAAGTACAAGAATACTGCCCCCTCAAGTGAGGACTTCAATTAGGTTTCATTTTGTTATTTTCCAATACAGAAAAACCGCAACGAGGAGTCTCAAAAAATTAAAGCATCGTTCTCTGCTTCATTCATTACCATTTTCTCCTCTTGGCTAACCAACCAAAATGTTAGTTGACTAATTCTACCTATTTATCTGCTCAGCTAATGGCAGTGCCTTCCTCCAACACAAGAGGAAATGCCTCTGTTTTTAACTGAGGCCGCGGTCACACGGACCTCTTACCGCGCTAGTTTTCCCGCAGTTCTATCCGTGACATTTTATATTGCTTGGAGGTGGTCAGACGGTCCCTGTGTCTTCCGCTTCACTCGTGCGAAGTACTGATCACACAGCACGCCGTCCCTGCGGCGGCACGGTTTAAAAAAAAAACAAAACCTGCGCATGTGCTTGTCTTCCCATGCGCATGGCAAATTATGGCTTGAACAAGGAACATCGGCGTTACCAAACTGTCAATACACGTGATCGAAGACATAAAGGAAAACGAGAAAGAAAACGGGGTTAAACGTGCGCTTGGGCGTACATACAAACTAAGAAGACCAAAATAAAAGCTAGTGCCTGTTTGCACATGTGCATAACTTAAACCGGAAACACAAAAAAGGGGAGGGTAGCGCGGTCACTGCGGATTGCTATCCAGATACCAAAACCGCGGATACAAAGCGCGAGATATTGGAAAAACACCTGTTCCAACGGGTGTCAGAAAATGTGGATAAAAAGAGCGAAAACTGCGGGACTCAGCCCGCTTCGGTGCGGGAGGCGGGATTGCCAATATGAACAGGAAACTTTAATGCGCGAGGGATCAGCAACGAAGCCCGCACTAAATGTCCGTGTGACCTGACCCTGAGTGCTCGTTATCATTACACAAAACCCTGTAAGGTAGTGCTGGGACTGAGGACTGAGATCTCTGGGTAGATTTTTGCTCTTGCAGAAAATACAGAACCAAAATCAGTCCACGCTCCCCCCCCATTCCGTAGCACTAAGTTAAACCGACCCTACACCCTGACGACGACATTATCATCATCATCATTATTAATTCAATTTATTAATCGCCCCATCCCAGCTGTGCTGGGCTCTGGGCGATGTACAAGAGAGGCATCATGCCATAAAACAAAATACGAATTTTTAAAACCCAATACAGTTAATAAGAATAAAACCAGAATAAAATCCCAGATGGCGATTTACAGTTTTCTATTCCTTTCTGGACTACTTGGCTATATGGGGGGGGGGGGCATAGAAACTTAACAAAATATACATACAGGAAGAGAGGGAAAGGGGGGAAGGGTGCCAGCCAGTATAACCAACCGTTGCTGGGATCAGCACACCCTTGCAAGTGACAAGCTACAGAAGGGGTAGCAGGAAGAGAGGAAATCTTGTACGAACGTCAGGATACGGGTAGATTCAGATGGGTCGCCATGTTGGTCTGAAGCAACAGTTTGAGTCCGGCGGCACCTTTGAGACCAACAAAGTTTAATTCTGGGTAGAAGCTTCCATGCAGAATTAAACTTTGAATTAAACTTTGTTGGTTTGAAAGGTGTCGCTGGACTCAAACATTGTCAGGATACTGGGTTAGCTGAAGTAGACATTTCCACTGTATTCTCCCCCCCACATTGTGGATTGAATCCTGCAGGTTCCTTCTGCTGCTCATGCTGGAGGAACACCACCACTAGCAGAAAGAATGCGTGAGAATATTCAGCCCCATGTACAGATGTAACTCGACAGCCGCTTACTTGGGGGGGGGGTGTCTTGGGGGGTGTTTCCCACCCAGAGCCAACACCCAGAAAGAGAGGTTCCCGTCTGTTTGAAAGATCCTTCGTGCCAATTCCATTTGTTGGGTGGGGGAGAACCCCGGTCAGTTGTGACGGTGGGGAAATGGGCTTTGCACACCCTCAGCTGAAAAGCCCTTAACCCAACTGAGCACAGCCTTCCTCCAATGTGCTTTTTTCACCACATCAGGGGAGCCCCCGACCTTCCGAAGCCCGGGGGCACATTTGGAATCCCGACACGGGGTGGTGGGCGGAACCACAAAAGGGCTGCCAGACACACAGAGGAAGCTCAAGTGCAGGGGAGAAGAGGGGTAATTTAAAAAGGTAACCACTGGGGAAGAGGAGTGAGAGAGAATGAAACCAACCAACTGAGGAGGCAGCTGCCACCGCTGAACCTGTGCTCTTTTAATCTGCCCAGCCAATTGGATCTCCAGTGGCCAATCAGGAGCCCTGCTGCGTCAGTGCCCCACCTGGCCCCGCCCATTTCCTAAAAACACCAGGATAGGTGTTGGTGGGCACCACGTTGGGGACCCCTGTTCTCTATGCGATCAAACACCTGTGCCCCATAGACCCAGCTGCAGTGGTCAACCGAAGTAGGCCATTGATGGTCTACAATGGCCCACCAGAGGAGCACAAGAATCACCCTGCTGGACCAGCATAAAGACTCATTTAGCCCAGGATCCTGTTTCTGCATTAGCAGTCTGCCTTGGAAAAGCCCCTCAGTGAAAACAACAGCAAAGTTTTGAATGTTGCCCCCCCCCAAAAAAAAATTGGTCTAGTGACCTTTAGAGGTATGCTCTGTATTCCTGGTGCTTGGGGGGCCACAGTGGGAGGGCTTCTGGAGTTCTGGCCCTGCTGGTGGACCTCCTGAGGGCACCTGGGTTTTGGCCACTGTGTGACACAGAGTGTTGGACCGGGTGAACCATTGGCAGAGCAGAGGTCCATCGGTAGCTCTTAGCCACATGGTGTAGATGGAACACTCTGTCTGGGGCAGTGATGCTCTGTCTTCTTGGTACTTGGGGGGGGGGGCAACAGTGGGAGGGCTTCTTGAGTTCTGGCCCCACTGGTAGACTT
>NW_015165882.1:297517-298373 GCF_001447785.1 Gekko japonicus
GGATGGGCCACTGGCCTGATCCAACATGGCTTCTCTTCTGTTCTTCTGCCTGGGGCAGTGATGCTCTGTCTTCTTGGTGCTTGGTGGGCAACAGTGGGAGGGCTTCTAGAGTGCTCTCCCTGCTGGTGGACCTCCTGATGGCCCCTGGGTTTTGGCCACTGTGTGACACAGAGTGTTGGACTGGATGGGCCACTGGCCTGATCCAGCATGGCTTCTCTTATGTTCTCACCCAGTGAATGAACAGGCAGTAAGTTCAGCACTAAGAAAAGCAATGCTCTTCTTCACAGGACAGGCAGTTTGCTTATGGAATTCACCACCACAGTATGATTAGACAAATTCATGGATGACAGACCAGAGACAGTAGTAGTAGTAGTGGAGGAGGAGGAGATTTATACTCTGCACTGAGCTGAACTTATAAAATTAATTTTGATGTTTCTCATTTTTTGCTTACATGGGAGGAGGGCGAAAACCTTCACTGTGTGTGGGGGGAAGCATGGCCCCTACTTACCATGCCAAGAAAACTATGCAGTCATGACTCTCCTGGCTCCCATTTCAGTGATACTGGAAGATTCTGTTGGATTGAGGGATACAGGGCTATTTTGGGGCAGGAACGCACAGGAACGGAGTTCCGGCTGGCTCCCAAGTTGGCCACGCCCAGCAGGAACTCATTAGCATAATAGGCCACACCCAACAGCAGAAACTCATTCGGATTGGCTACATTAGGGGTGTGTGGCCTAACATGCAAAGGAGTTCCTGCTACAAAAAAAGGCCCTGGGTTTTGACAACAAACAAGGTAAACAGAATAACAAGCAAAAGGTGGGTGTGGCTGGATGAGCACACTTCTGGTAACATGGGG
>NW_015165882.1:298384-301088 GCF_001447785.1 Gekko japonicus
GAGCCCTGGAGGGATACATCACTCTAAGAGTGCATAGGTGTTGTCTCCTTGAATGGGACGCCTCCCTTTGTCTTAACCTGGAAGCTGCCCTCTGCCCTCTCCTCTCTCTTTCTCCCTTTGTCCTTTCACTCTCTACACATGGCCTGCCATGGAGACACAGGTCTCTGCAAGTCTCTCCTGTAGAGACAATGCCCTCATACTCCCACACGCATGATGCCAGACAAGCTGGCCATTTGTGATGGGGAAAGTGCTCTTTAGATTAGGCTTCTCATTCTCTTTCGACTGCAGCCTGAATGTGAACTGGATCTACTTGAATAAATGTTACGTTTTTACCTTTTTTTTTGCAATACACTTCTTGGGAGATTTATTGACTGCACTCAGTATCATGCTCCTATCACTAGGCAACGTTCTGCTATATTAACCAAATATCCCAATAGATTTAAAAATAGAGACCCCACTTGAAGTGGGGAGAATGGGTTGCAGCGTCCTTCTGTCCCTCTCTTTCCAGGCACCCAGTCCTTTGAATGTTGTTTTTACAGCTGACTTCTAGCCGGAGAAGTGTTTTATGAGACCTTTTAAAAGCTGTTTTTGTGTTTCCGCCCGGGTTTTTAATCATTGAGTTCGTTTTTAGTGCTGGGTTTTAAAATTCTTAATAACTTTTATGGGGTGTGTGTATAGTATCCCTTGCTCGAAAGCCGGTCGAATCCGACTCTAGGGTTGCAGTGCTCATCTCCGTTTCCAAGCCAAAGAGCCAGCGCTGTCCGAAGCGCTGGCATGACTAAACACCAAGGCGCACAGAATGCTGTTACCTATTTATTTACTTGCAATTTCTTGCTTTCGAACTGCTAAGTTAGCAGGAGCTGGAACCAGAGGCAGGAGCTCACTCCGTCACGCGGCACACTCGGGTCTCAAACTTCTGAACTACCGACCTGCCACAGCCTGCAGTTCAGTGTGGCACTTGGAGCAGTTTGTCTGGGGAGGCAGCATAGAAATGCTGCCTAGAAATAAATGTTTTGTTAATGAAGTCATAAGGAAGAGCCACAAAAGGCACATCTCCAGTTTTCAATAATGTGCCCAGTTAAAACAAAACAAAATAACTAAAAGCCCCTATTTTACTTTTGCATTTCCCCTGTGCAATAAAGAACATTCCTGACCATGCACAGAGTGCCCTTCAACTGCTAAGCTGCTGTCTTGCACCCACTTAGGGTAGAGCTATGTAATATCATTCATGTATCTATGTATCTCCCTTATAAATAAAAGCCGAATGGTGGTGGCACTTCTCTAGAACATTCCACACGCTCCAAAATCAGTTTGCTCTCTGATCTGTCATTCAGAGGGTCTCCCTATTCACTGGCTGCTTTGCCTGAGTCCTGCCTCCAACCTTTTCCTCTCCCCCCCCCCATAGCCACTCAGAACACAGAGGTTATTTGCATATGCAGTCTTATTGGCCTCTGCCTCGGAACACAGAGGTGGTTTGCATATCCGACTTGATTGGCTTTTGCCTCTAACATTCTAACCAGTTTTGCTGTTCTGAGGTAAAATGGGTCCAATCTCCAGGTGAGGGCTGGAGATCACTCAGAATTACAACTGCTTTCCAGACGGCAGAGATCAGTTCCCCTGGAGTAAATGGTGGGCTCTGTATCCTTATACACTGTAACCTTATAGGGTGCGGAGGTGGCCCTCGTATGACAGCCAATGTGACGTAGCAGCCAGGGCTTCAGAGCACAGGAGAGGCTGCAGGTGTGTGGGGGGTGGAAAGCTGAAGAGTGAGGGGGAAATAAAAGTAGGTTGATGATTGGCTGGGAAGGAGATAGGGTTGCCTGGAGATGTGCGGGATGGAGCCTGGAGAGGGTGAGGTTTCAGGAGGCTTGGGACCTCGGACAGGTACAAAGCCATAGACTCCACCCTCCAAACCAACTGTTCCCTTCTGGGGAACCATTGTTGCCAATCTCCAGGTGAGAGCTGGAGATCACTCAAAATTACAACTGTTCTTTAGGTAGCAGAGATCAGTTCCTCTGGAGAAAATGGCGGACTCAGTCTCATTATACCCTGTTGAGGTTGCCACAACAAATTGACACTGAGTGTCCAAGGCTGGGGCACCCGCCCAGAGCCTCTTTCTAGAGGCCACTGTATTTATTTCCGCAACGGGCCTTTTTCCTAGTCTATAAATAAAGGGCAGACAAAAGGTAATACTACTTTATAGAGTGATTAAAATGTGGAATTCACTGCTAGAGAATGTTGTGATGGCCACAGAAATAAACAGCTTGAAAAACAGATTAGATTGATTCATGGAGAAGTCTATCAGAGGCACTAATTCTCTGAATCCCAGAGCCAGGAGGCAACATCGGGGGAAAACCTCAGCCTCTATGCCCTGTTGTTGGCCCTCCAGAGGAACAAGTTGTCTAATGTGTGAGATTATTTAAGAATGTTAATTTTATTTTCTTCTTGTAAAAAATTTGTAAGATTTTGAAATTAATAAAAATTGAATTAAAAAAAAATGAAGGCCTCGGCCTCGCTGCCCTGTTGTTGGCCCTCCGGAGGAACTGGTCGGCCACTGTGTGAGGCAGGATTCTGGACTAGATGGACCCCTGATCTGATCCAGCAGGGCTCTTCTGATGTTTTTATGAAGGTCTCAGCCTCTATGCCCTGTTGTTGGCCCTCTAGAAGAACTGGTTGGCCCCTGTGTGAGACAGGATGCTGGACT
>NW_015165882.1:301362-305545 GCF_001447785.1 Gekko japonicus
GTGAAGGGTAGTAACCCCACAAATCCCCCCCCCCCGAGCTCAGCCTGTTTTTCATTGAGTTGGCATGGATTTCCACTTTGAAAACCTGGCTGGGGGTGAAAAGCTAAACATTCCCTTTATAGAGACAAGGGAGAACCAGTTGTGGAAATGCCTCATCGACCTTTGCTGAGAAAAGTGTCTTCTGCTGTGTACTTCTACCCATACAATTAAGGGTCAGGATTTCCTTGGGAAAGGGAGAGAAGGCTGTGGCGTGGGGGTTCAGGTGCAGACTTGGACCTGGGAGACTCATGTTTCAATCCCCACGTTTTGGCAAGTTCATAGGACGTAGCTCTGAAGCTAATTTGAACAAACTTATAATGGCAAATGAAGAAAGCAACACAAGATAAAACACAAATTCCTATATGTCAAGTAAAGCCTTTGGACCAAATCACATGATACGCTCCACCACGTGTCAGGTGACGGGTATGCGACTGGACTCACACAACCCTACATCTGGGGAACTCACTTTAAGAAACGTATATTCACTCAGCACTGGGGGGGGGGGAGTTTGCACTTCCCTCCCACCTCACTTTCCCCAGTGGATAGAGTGGCGGGTGGGGGTGGGGCTTGCCGCCTCCTTTTCCTGGCTCCACATGGGCTTCGAGGCGCTTCCTTGAAGATAACTAACTTTCAGAACTTAAATATTAGGAGCCGCCACTAATAACATCAACAACACCAACAATGCTAACTGAACTGTAATGGCCCTTCTACTGACATCAATAGCCAGCTATGCTGGATGCCGACGGGGGCCATTTTTGGGCATATTCCATAATGGCCTCAGGGACGCCATCGCCACCAGCACTTTATTTTATTTTGTATTATGAATTGGTATGTTTTGTATTTATGATGCTGTATTGTATAAGCACGTGTGTTTAATATATTTTTAACCAAAGCCCAGCAGGAACTCATTAGCATAATAGGCCACACCCAACAGCAGGAACTTATTTGCATATTATGCAACATCCCCCCCATGCGTTCCCTTGGCTTGCCCGGGTGCCCTGCGACTGCGGGGGGCCGGGGAAGGTACGGGGAGGCATTTAAATAGCTCCCCAATCCTTCCAGGCGCATTTAAATGCCTCCCTGATCCTTCCAGGGCCCCCCCTGCTCCAGGCCTTTTGTCTGCAGACATTCACACAGAGGTTTCGGCTGTAGTGGGCGTGGCCAACTCGGAAGCCAGCCGGAACTCCGTTCCTGTGCGTTCCTGCCCAAAAATAGCCCTGTTTCTAACTTTTTACTGTAACCTGCCCTGAGTCTGCCTTTGGTGGGGAGGGTGGGGTAAAAATGGAATAAAATAAACAAATAAATAATAAATAAAAAGGAACAGCCACCTTTTGGGAAGAAGGATAGGATAAAAGTATCATATAGACCGCTTCCTTAAAGATTAGCTGTGCCCAAGTCCTATTGACACCAAGCTGGATATATGTCGTCTGGCTGCGAACACCTGACTTTATTTTCTTCTCCCCACACAAGTGTGTTCAGGGTGGGGCCACAGACTCTCAGTCCTAAAGCTTCGCAGTGGCACCCCTGCAAGTCCTTCCTTGCAAGAGGAAGAGTGTGGCTGAAATTCTCTGTGCCTCACAGATAAGGGAGCTGAAAATGGCGCTGAGCAGACCAGCTCCGTGCGCCACCAGCATCAGAGAAGCCTCCTGACCCCAAAAGGAAAGCACGACAAGTGGAAGAACAGAGCAGAGTGAT
Source organism: Gekko japonicus (assembly GCF_001447785.1). Classification (NCBI taxonomy): domain Eukaryota; kingdom Metazoa; phylum Chordata; class Lepidosauria; order Squamata; family Gekkonidae; genus Gekko; species Gekko japonicus. The sequence continues at coordinate 303,097 of NW_015165882.1, forward strand.
TCTGGGATCCAGCCAGTTGTTGGCGCCACCCCCCTGGAGGAATGGATCGGGAGGTGTGGCTTATGAGGGGCTAAAACTGAGGGGAGCATGGTGCTTGGGCCTGAACAGCCCCTCTCATTCAAGCCCTGCCCACCCGCCCCTCCAAGAGAGTGCCCACGAGACTCATGGCCCCAGTTAGTGGCTTCCTCAGATCCAGAGCTGCGGTGGCTCAAGTGGTTAAGACGCTGAACTGCAGGCTGTGGAAAGTCGGTAGTTCAGCAGTTCAAGACCTGGGTTGCCGCATGACGGAGTGAGCTCCCGTCTCTGGTTCCAGCTCCTGCCAACCTAGCAGTTCGAAAGCAAGAAATTGCAAGTAGATAAATAGGGACCACTTCGGTGGGAAGGTAACAGCGTTCTGCGCGCTTTGGTGTTTAGTCATGCCAGCCACATGACCACAGGAATGTCTTCAGACAGCGCTGGCTCTTCAGCTTTGAAACGGAGATGAGCACCGCAACCCTAGAGTCGGATTCGACTGGCTTTCGAGCAAGGGAACCTTTACCTTTAAGTACCCAGAACCTGCTCCCTCCCCTCTCTAAAAGACCTCTGAGAGGGAAAGAATCCCCAACCCAATCCCCCCCCCCGCATCCTGTACGCTCTGCTTCCTCCTGGAGTGGTTCTGGTTAAGAGAATGCCAGTCCAGTTTCACCTCATTTTCCAAACTTAACTTGCTTCTCTCTGCATCTAAGGGGCAAGGGGAAAACCATAACCTTCTCTCCCCCTTCTGGCCTCTGCGGGGCAAATGCCAGACAAAACCAGCCACGCTTGCCTGAAAACTTTCCCTCTCTGTTCTTCTCAGGCATAAGAAACAGAACTGGCCCCGTTTTCCTGCAAATCTATGGAGTCTTTGCAGTTTGGTGTAGCGGTTAAGTGCGCGGACTCTAATCTGGGAGAACCGGGTTTGATTCCCCACTCCTCCACTTGCACCTGGCTGGATGACCTTGGGCAAGCCGTAGTTCTGATAAGAGCTGTCCTTGAAAAAGAGCCATTTCTCTCAGAGCTCTCTCAGCCCCACCTACCTCACAGGGTGTCTGTTGCGGGGAGGGGAAGGGGAAGGAGTTTGTAAGCCGCTCTGGGACTCCTTTGGGTAGTGAAGGGTGGGGTATAAATCCACAATCTCCTCCTCTTCTTCTTGAAAAAGAGCCATTTCTCTCAGAGCTCTCTCAGCCCCACCTACCTCACAGGGTGTCTGTTGCGGGGAGGGGAAGGGGAAGGAGTTTGTAAGCCACTCTGGGACTCCTTTGGGTAGTGAAGGGCGGGGTATAAACCCAATCTCTTCTTCTTCAGACAAGAGCTTGCCCGTCTGTCCTCAGCCACGGCAAATACCCAGCTGTATTATCCAAAGTGGTAGCAAGAGTCCACCTTAAAGACTAACGAAATTTGTGGCAGGGGAGGAGCTTTCCTGAGTCACTGTGTTAGCCTTTAAGCTATCTGAAGAATACCTTAAAGTGAGCAGTGACTCACGAAAGCTCCTCCCCCTGCCACAAATTTTGTTAGCCTTTAAGGTACTACCGGACTCTTGCTATTTTCTACTGTCACGGACAGGCAAACACAGCAGCCCCTCTTGATCTATCTGAAAAAGTGAGCGGTGACTCAGGAAAGCTCCTAAGGTAAAGGTAAAGGTTCCCTTTCTCGAAAGCCAGTCGAATCCGACTCTAGGGTTGCGGTGCTCATCTCCGTTTCAAAGCCGAAGAGCCAGCGCTGTCCGAAGAAGTTTCCGTGGTCATGTGGCCGGCATGACTAAACACCAAGGCGCATGGAATGCTGTTTACCTTCCCACTGAAGTGGTACCTATTTATCTACTTGCAATTTCTTGCTTTCGAACTGCTAGGTTGGCAGGAGCTGGAACTAGAGATGGGAGCTCACTCCATCATGCGGCACCCGGGTCTCGAACTGCTGAACTACTGACCTTCCACAGCCTGCAGTTCAGCGTCTTAACCACTTGAGCTCCTACCCGGCCACAAATTGTGTTCATCTTGAAGGTGCTCCTGGACTCTTGCTTTTTCTGTGGCTGCAGAAAGATCAGCATGGCTCCCCATCTTGATCTATCTGAAGAAGTGAGCAGTGACTCAGGAAATCTCCTGCCCTGCCATACAGATGATCTATCTTGTTGTATTATCCAAAGCGGAACGGACTGCAAAAAAGATCTAGATTCCATCTAAGACCTCTGCCTGGGAAGCTGAGACTTCAGCAAGACGGGAGTTGGTTGCAAGGCCTTTATTCCAAGCCCCAGGGCCCCCCTGCAGGCATCAATTCCCCCTGAGATAGCAAGAAGGAAAGCAAAACCAAGGCTCTTTGGTAGGGTTTCATTTGATAAGACCCTTCAGGTATTTCCAGCTGTGCTGTGTGTATTCGCAAGCCCTGGTCGGGGCTACAGAGAGAGCACCGATGACCGTCTCGACCCCTGCAAAAA
>NW_015165882.1:305773-306139 GCF_001447785.1 Gekko japonicus
AGCAGTGGAGCTGCAAGGCCGGCGGCGGCCAGGACCGTTGGGGGCGGGGTGTGTGGCCTTATGACACACTTCCGGTGATGTCAGGGTGTGTGGCATATGCTAATGAGTTATGCTAATGTGTTCCCCTAGCTCTTTTTCTACGAAACGACCCCTGCCCCTGAGCAACTTTGGCTTATTTTGTGCCGTGTCTGCCTCGGCCTACAGCTCAAGGAACGAGCAAAAACTGGTGGACGGAAGTGCAGTTTCACACAATGGCAAAGGCTAAATGGAGAAAATGTGGCTTAGCGTCTCCCCAAGGTATGAGCCTGAGGCTGGGTGTACCACACGAGAGCTTTCTTCTCCATCGGAGCAGGGGGGGAGGAATTC
>NW_015165882.1:306170-306387 GCF_001447785.1 Gekko japonicus
TACCTTTTTCTTTTTCATAAAAAAAAAAACAACCCTCCACACAAACAGAGTAAAGAGGATTACAGGCTCGATTAACCGGAAGCACCCACCCACAGCCACTATATAAAAAGGTCCCCGTGGTTTAATTTTTTTTTATTGCTTTCTCCCCCCCCCCCACTTCTGCCACTGCTGCATTTTTAAAAAAAAATTAAATGCATTACTATAAGAATTAGCTCCA
>NW_015165882.1:306422-308571 GCF_001447785.1 Gekko japonicus
TATTTTTTTTTTTTTCCTTCCCCCCCCCCCCCACTTCTGCCACTGCTGCATTTTTAAAAAAAAATTAAATGCATTACTATAAGAATTAGCTCCAATACGTGCAGTGAGGTAGCACAGCCCTTCCTGGAATCTGCCGTAGGCAACTCCTCCCCCAGTTCGAGCGGGGGTGGGAAAGAAGAAGAGATTGGATTTATACCCCGCCCTTCGCTACCCAAAGGTGTCTCAGAGCAGCTTACAAACTCCTTTCCCTTCCCTTCCCCTCCCCACAACAGACACCCTGTGAGGTAGGTGGGGCTGAGAGAGCTCTGACAGTAACTGCTCTTTTTCAAGAACAGCTCTTATCAGAGCTACGGCTTGCCCAAGATCATCCAGCAGGTGCAAGTGGAGGAGTGGGGAATCAAACCCGGTTCTCCCAGATTAGAGTCCGCGCACTTCACCACTACACCAAACTGGAAAGAAAAGCCGGCCGCGATCTTTAGGATCCCACACTGGAACAACACTGGAGACTGAGGCCCACTGCAGTGTCTCTTTCCCGAGGATTATTATCGACCTGGCTCTACTTTAGGGTCATGCTTTCTGCACCTTTCCTTTAAAAATGGAATTAGACCAACTCATGACTCCGTTAGCCCAGATGGCAAAGTTGAACCTCCATGGTGCGAGGCAGTTGGCCTCTGAATTCCCACTGCTGATGGGAGGGGGAGGCTGCAGCCTGTGTGTCCCTAGCTGAGGGGCTTCCCGGAGGCATATCGTTGGCCTCTGCAGGGGGAACAGGATTCTGGACCAGAGGAACCCTTGACAATACAATACAATACAACACCTGTATTGGCATATAAAACGGTAAAAATAAAACTTCATCAGGTAACGTTACACCTGCAAGTCTTAAAACATGTTACTATTAAAGCCAGTTTGGTGTAGTGGTTAAGTGCGCGGACTCTAATCTGGGAGAACTGGGTTTGATTCCCCACTCCTCCACTTGCACCTGGCTGGATGACCTTGGGCAAGCCATAGTTCTGATAAGAGCTGTTCTTGAAAAAGAGCCGTTTCTGTCGGAGCTCTCTCAGCCCCACCTACCTCACAGGGTGCCTGTTGTGGGGAGGGGAAGGGAAAGGAGTTTGTAAGCTGCTCTGAGACACCTTTGGGTAGTGAAGGGCAGGGTATATATCCAATCTCTTCTTCTTCTTAAAAAAGATTCATTGCTGCCAAAATCTTGGACAAGAATTCAGCAATCTGTGCATTAATGTCTGGTGATTTATCAGCTAGAAGGTACCTAATTGCGTTGTCAGAGTTAATTCTAGACAGTAAGTGCTTAATCCAAAGTAATCGAAGATGTGAGTGAAGGGGGCAGCGTAATAGAAGAATTTGGGACATCGAAGCCCAAATAATCCAGGCCGGTGCCGGGGGTACTTGCTCCCCCCCCTTTCCCTCGGCCTTAGATACGTACCAAATAGTATGGCACAATACTTCTCTAACCTGGTGATCCCGCTGCAACGCAGAGCCTTTATGCTAGCCAGATTTAATGTTTTCCCCTCATCTTGGGCTACAGGTAGATTGCTCATCTGGAGGAACCCTTGACCTGATCCTGCAGCACCCTGATGGCGGCCGAGGAAGCTCTGTGCACTGCAAGAGCGCACACGCTTGTTTGTGATGCTTGCACGATGAGAGTGTGAGGTATGCTCACTGAACACCCCTCTAGGGTTGTGCAGGAAGAGCTCTCTTGGAGCAAACTCTCTGGTCATTCCTGATCTGCCCCCTGGAGATGCCTCACAAAGTTTCCTTCCTTACTTTCTTTTTCAGAGATCCTATGATCAGAGGGTCTTGAGCAATGACTAAAAGAACAACACGTGATTTACTAAAGGAAAATACACTAGATAGAAATTTGGCAACCAAGCGGGTTATGTTCAGGTCCCTGTCTAGCATCAGATAGGGAATATTCTCCCCTTGAAGTTTATTAAACAAAAGAGTGTGTTAAAAGCGGTGAGATCCAACAGTTCCGAAAGGCGGAGTCTGAGAAGGTAAAATGCCAAAAAACTGACTCAGGTGGACTCTGTGAGAGTGAATCACCACAGTGTTGTAAGCCAGCTCTGTTAGGCGATGCTGGACAAGTGAAAGAGCCTTTGCCCCACCCCCCCCACCGCCACGACACACACAC
>NW_015165882.1:308601-309992 GCF_001447785.1 Gekko japonicus
AAAAAGGAGAGGGTGGGGGGGGGGGGGGGGGGGGGAGGATCCAGCATTCTTACCTGTGTTCCAGGAACTGGCAATAGAAAATTCAGTTTTTGGAATTGCTGGAAGCTGCAGGAATTAAAATAGATATATTATATTTACAACAAAACCCATCAGAAAAATAGTTTAAAGCTCCATTTGCAGTTGACAGCAAGAGCTTCTCAAAACACGAGGAAGGGCAAGGTTTGAACCTAGAAGATGCCGGCGCCTACCTCTGCCACCCACAGTAGACTAGAAATAGAAACTTAAACATGTTGAGAATAAAATTGCTAGGTTAATCAGGCCAGACACTCAGCCACATCTCAAGCGCGTGTATTGAGAGCAGGCACTCCAAAGTCCTTGGTTCAAATCCTTGCCCAACGATAGCTCTTACCTACCAGATTTTTTTAAATCCTACCTTCCTCCTCTCTGGATGGTACACATGGCTTTCCCTTCTCCATTTTATCCTCACAACCCTGCAAGGTAGGTTAGGCTGAGAAAGAGCGACTGACCCAAGGTCAGCTTCATGGATATATGGGGATGTGAACCCGGGTCTGATACACCAAACTGGCCATAAGCAAAATGCTGCTTCCGCTGGGTTCAAATCCACACACTGCTACAGCCTTGCATAACTTTGAGCCAGTCTCTCCTTTCCTCAGCCTGATCTGTCTCACAGGGTTGTTGCGAAGGAAAACCAGTACCAGGTCTTGTTAGAGCTTAACATATTGTGTGTGCGTGGCATCTTAGCTCTGGAACTCCATGCCCGCAGCTGTGCGCCAAATCTACAGAGCACTTCAGTACCAAGAAGAAAACCCAGGGCATTTGTGGAGAGTTTTCAAAAACTCCAGTTTTTAATACACTTTTTGCCTTCGTTCTGCTGCTGGGATTGTTATGCTGCAGGTGGGAGACCGCCATTTTTAACACAGGCTGCTGCTGCTGCTTTTGGGTCAGACACTTTACCTTATTAGATGTTAACAGTGTCCTTTAAGCCTCAGAGTGAATTTTGGAGAGCCATGGAGTCGAAATCTTTTTGCGATGTCAAACGATTTTAGTAGCTTCTTTTCAGCACTTACCTGCCAACCGAAATATCTGGTCCATTCCTCCACAGCTGGGGGCAATGCCGCTTGGGCTTTTTGGAGTGCTTCAGCCCCCTGGTCGCTGCCGCTTAAGAGCCCCTGCTCATATACTACATAAACAGCACCTCCAACCAAGCCTCCTTTCACCAGGAACCTGGGCAGAAAAGGAGATTGCTGCAGCTAGGTGGAATCTGATCCAATCTCCCCCTAAGTCTAGGGTTGCCAGGTCCCCCCTAGACCTCAGTGGGTGATGGGGAGGTAGGGTTGCATGAAAAACTCCTGGAGATTCGGGGGTGGAGC
>NW_015165883.1:0-22047 GCF_001447785.1 Gekko japonicus
TTCAAGCATCAGCATAATACAGATAAAATGCAATTACAACCCCACCTGCTAACACAAGGTCTTCCCTACCTACGTTTTTGCCCCAAACCAGTGTGACCCAGTCTAGCCTGATCTTGTGAGATCTGGGAAGCTAAGTAGGGTTGGTCCTGGACTCGGATGAGAGACCAGCCCAGAAATCAAGGGTTATCATGCCGAGGCAGGCAATGCCAACTTCATCTCTGGCCTTGAAAACTGTATGGGGTTGATGTAAGGAGGGGAAGACTTGACAGTGCTTTCCACCACCATTTACCCCATGCATTATTTTTTTAAAAAAATTATTAGCATAAGCTATTAATTACTATGTATTTTGTTGCCTTAATTGATAAGGCATTAAATATGTGGTGCTCAGGGCAAGTTACAATTACCGGCGAAAACAGTCCATTCTTTTTTGTAAAGCCAGTAATTGCCAAATATTTTACTCTGCCGTTTCTTTAAAGTGCCCTTATAAATTCTATCTTTATGTTCCTGCTTTATGTTTCCATCTAAAAATGTCTGCTTAAAATGACAAATTGTCACTGTCAGGCACAGAGTCATAAAAAAAAAAAAATCTGGGTATTTTGTCCCTTCCTCCCTTAAGCCCATTTTGCCTTCAGTCACCTCTTCGCCAGCAGTGGAAAATTTCCTACAGGGGAAAAAAAAATATTGTGCCTGATTTTTTTTTTAAAGTTCTGTCTTGCAGATGGGAAAGAACTTGTGGCTTAGGGTCAGCTCCCAGTATGTCATGCCTGCCCTTGCTGATGCCCCTGAGGAGGCACCTGCCAGCCAGGAGCCTGTGGACTTACAGGCTCCTGAGGACAGTACTGCAGCAGAAAGGCAAAGACTGGATCCTGTAGCTGAAAGCTACCTAAGTGGTGAGGAGGATCAAGCCTCTCAGGGAACACCTGCAAGGGATCAGTCTCTGCTGCAGCCCAGTAATTCATCATCAGACTCGCCTCCACCTGTAACCAGGCTCAGGAATGTAAGAAGACAACAGCTGAGAGAGCGAAGGCAGAATGCACGCATGCGTGCCAGAAGATCTCTTAGCCCTGATTACTGACAGGATCCTGTCCTCACTCCTGGCTAGCTAATGAGTTGATTAGCTAGCACTGTATATATGCAAGTCTGTTGCCAGCAGTCATTTGTGCTGGCAAACGTCGTTTGTTCAGGACCTGAATCCTTGCATCTCTGCTCCCTACAGGAGAAAAAAAATATATTGTGCCTGTTTTTTTTTTAAAAAAAGGTCTGTCTTGCAGATGGGAAAGGATTTGTGACTTAGGGTCAGCTCCCAGTACTAGGAAACCTCCTTAACACATTTCCCAAGATCGATCAAGCCGCTTGTGATCTCCCTTGAAATCCCTCAACTGTTCTGTGTGAAGAGGAATCTTCACACTTTCTCACGCCCCCTGGTCCTGCCGTGACACAGTACTAGGAAACCTCCTTAACAAATTTCCCAAGATCAATCAAGCCACTTGTGATCTCCCTTGAAATCCCTCAGCTGTTTTGTGTGAAGAGGAATCTTCACACTTTCTTAGGGTTTGACTCGCGGCTTCGCCCGATTCCCTCCGCATTGGGTGTGAAATTGACAAATAGTGTCGGGGCAAACGGCGGCTGCGCCGCGAGGCAGCTCTAGTGCAAAATCGCCCTTAATGTTTTCATTCAGAAAGAGCCACAGTTAGAACTGATGTATCTGCACTATAACGCCCCCCCCCCCCGCAAAATTCACTGGGGCTATTCAAATTCTTCTGGCTTCCCCCATACTTCCTCAGACATATCACATTAAGGGAGCTCCAGATTTACACTGAATGTTGTTCTGGTTAAAATTTCAGAAGCAGAAGAACAACCAAACTATTCTCTTGGATGCTGGTTTGGTAGATCTGCATTTGAAGCTGCCTAATTAATCAATCCCGTGACCCCTTCAGCATGTGGCTGTTACCTAAAACAGTTATGGTTGGATCCTATGACTTTATTCTGCTCAGTTGGACCCTGGCTCTCTCTTCTGCTATTTTACTTCAATGGAGAAAGACTTTCCTTCGCTTGAGAAAGTCTTCTGATGGAGAACCCTCTTTCTTTGCTGAAGGAAACCTTTCTCCATTGAAGGAAGACTTGTTGGAAGGGAATCAAAAGATCCAGCTTAGTGGAAGGGAGCCATCGAATTCAACTCATAGTGTCCCAGTCTCATTAGAATCCGTTGAACTGCATGCCCTGAGTTCAGTGCAAGTGATCTGCAACATTAGAACACATCACTGCAACCATTCAGGTATGGATTGATATTTTTCTGCAGCAGCCGTGCATTGGGTGGGTTGGTGTGCATTGCATCCTGGAGCTGGGGTACCTGAAGGATCTCCTACTCCCATAGGAACCTGCCTGTTAGGTAACATCCAAAGTCCACTGTCAGATGTAAAAGGGGCAAGGCACCAACAGCTGGACTTTTTATACAGAGGTTTTGGAATTTCTACCCTACAGCAGTTTGCCTGGCACCTAATCTGAGGTCTCCTGGTGTCAGATTTTTGTTTTCCTGATTTAAGGTGGCCAAAAATGTCAGTGCATAGATAGAGCTCATGGAAGGCTGTCTAAGGTGGCCAAAAATGTCAGTGCATAGACGGAGCTCATATCGAAGGCTGGCAGATTAACAGCACAATCCCAAACAATCCTAAACACACTTCTTAAGTCCACCGGCTTCAGTTTACTTAAAGGTAAAGGTAAAGGTTCCCTTGCCCGAAAGCCAGTCGAATCCGACTCTAGGGTTGCGGTGCTCATCTCCGTTTCAAAGCCGAAGAGCCAGCGCTGTCCGAAGACGTTTCCATGGTCATGTGGCCGGCATGAATTAGAAGGGTGGAATTCCTCTTAGAATTACACTGTAGAATTGAAGACAGATTCAGGTGGATAGCCCAGTCGGTCTGAAGCAGCAGAACAAAATCCAAGTCCAATGGCATCTTTAAGACCAACTAAATTTTATTCAAGGTATAAGCTTTTGTGTGCATGCACACTTCAGTATCACTACTGCACTCAACAAGGGGAGACTAACTTATATCACTTTTGTGATATCTAAAAGTAAACTGATGTTCTCCTTTTAAAGAAGAAAAGGATATGCATCTTTATCCTTCCAGTGCTGGTTTTCTATTCCAAAGTGTGTTGTGTGTATTCTTAATATTGGCTTGCCATTCTGAAATGTTATAACATAAACCTTATCTTCCCATATACCGTACCTCCTCTTCAATCATGCAATATATGTGTGGCATCTTAATTAAGCCAAGCGCAAGATTTCCTAGAAACAAATACTACTATATTTTAGTATGCCTTGAGATACTAAAGGATCTGTCAGGTTTTCAGTGTAATTAATGTACTGTGAAAAGATTTGTTACAAAGACAGTTTCCACAGTAGGTCCTTACTGTTCTGAAGCTCTGCAGGAAAGTCTGTTTTAATGTTGTGAGTCTGCAGCGCTGCTTCTACAATAGGGGCTTTACCACAGCGTTTCCTTTGCTTATCACAAGTCCCCACGCATGCTCATGGAAGACCGCACATAAGTGAATCCCCCCTCCCCAGAAGAGATTCACTTCATTACATCAGTTTGTGCAGTGTTCTTCACAGTAAAATTGAAATCCTTGTTAAAAAAAGTTTTGAGCAGTGAGAAATAACTTTGGAATGCAATCTAAGTAGCGTAATTACATGATTCCCTTGGACTATTTTTTTTTTTAAAAATGAAGAAAATAAATGGAAACAATAAGCAAATTAAATGGAAACTGTTCCACGGCAATGCGGGGTTGGAGGGTGGGACATGCAAATGTGGAGGGGAGGGTGGACATCAATGTTCCCTCTAAGCTGAGTTAGTGTGAGCTAGCTCACAGTTTTTTTAGCCTCCGGCTCACACATTTTTGTCTTGGCTCAGGAAGGATGGCTCTAGTGCAAACTAATTTATGCAGTAGCCAAATCGCTGGCTCACAACTTTAATGCCAGTAGCTCACAAAGTAGAATTTTTGCTTACAAGACTCCACAGCTTAGAGGGAGCATTGGCGGAAATAGGGCTGAAAAACACCGGATGAGAAAGATTTCCCCAGTATGTTGACACAGGTTCAGTGCTGGGGTTACAAAAACATCCTGGAAACGGGGGATTGGGGTGCTGTACAGCAAGAGGGGGAAAGGGTTTTTTATGCGTGGGAGGGCAAAATCATCTTTGGAAACCAGGGAAAGCCGCAGATGAATAGAAGTGCAGGTGTGGGAAAATTTGACACTGCAGAACAGGTCAAATGGAAGAGTTGGTTAGATAACTAGGAAAGAGATTTCAAGTCAGATTTGAATGGAAAATAAACAGTTTATAGCATCATTTATCCCACTAGTATTCAGTGGGACATTCAAATGACCAAGAGTCAGTTTGGATGAGGGTTATAATTCTGAATGTCTTCGTAATATAAAAATAAATGTTGTTAAATATAAAGAAACTAGTTTTATGGAAGTTTAAGGATGCCTTTATCAATGATCGGTCCAACTGAACTGAGAGTACAAAATTCTTGGAGACTGAGTTACTCCAGCATTAGTGAAAACTGAAAAGCCTCTCCAGAAATGTATAGTTTCTTGATTCGACCCTTAGCTTGATTTGAAATTCTAGCAGCTGCTCTCCAGCAAGTGTTCCAAAAAGGACTGGGGACCTTAAAAGGTGTTTTGGCTTCTTCTTTTTTTGGCTTTAAAAAAATTTTGAATAAACACATCTACAGACACAACAGAAACAAACAACATATGTTGGATCCTAACCCCTGGTAACATAATTATATTCACCTATTACTCTTATTCATTCTTATCTAGCCAGTTATACAGTTTTAACCAAGTTTTTTTAAAAAACATCATCTCTCCCGCGGAGTTTTTGAGTTAAATTGTCCATTTCAGCCACTTCTGTAATTTTGTTGATAAAGTCTCGCTTTCGGGGTATTACTTCTCTCTTCCAGAACTTTGCCAATACCATCCTTGCTGTAGTTAATGAATGAACAATCAGATACTTATCATGTTTATGTATATTATCCGGTGATATATTTAATAAAAATATTTTGGGATCTAAAGGAATCTGAGTTTTTGTTATTTGCAGGGCTATTTTTGGGCAGGAAGCCAAGGGAAGGCATAGGGTGTGGCCTAATATGCTAATGAGTTTCTGCTGTTGGGTGTGGCCTATTATGCTAATGAGTTCCTGCTGGGCTTTTTCTACAAAAACATTCTTATCTAGCCAGTTATACAGTTTTAACCAAGTTTTTTTAAAAAACATCATCTCTCCCGCGGAGTTTTTGAGTTAAATTGTCCATTTCAGCCACTTCTGTAATTTTGTTGATAAAGTCTTTCTTTCGGGGTATTACTTCTCTCTTCCAGAACTTTGCCAATACCATTCTTGCTGTAGTTAACGAATGAACAATCAGATAGGTAGGGAGAACTTGTTCTCTGTGTCTGTAATACTAGAACATAGGGGGGCACAGATAAGTCACAGATAATGGACCAAATTTTCCCAGCCAGGACTTTAAGGAGTTCTTGTGGAAGAATGGAATTAAACACGTCTCCCTATCATCCAGCTTCAAACGGCTTAGCTGAGAGAGCCATTAAAGGGCTGAAAAACACCGGATGAGAAAGATGTCCCCAGTACGTTGACACAGGTTCAGTGCTGGGGTTATAAAAACTTCCTGGAAACGGGGGATTGGGATGCTGTGCAGCAAGAGGGGGAAAGGGTTTTTTTATGCCTGGGAGGGCAAAATCATCTTTGGAAACCAGGGAAAGCCGCAGATGAATAGAAGTGCAGGTGTGGGAAAATTTGACACTGCAGAACAGGTCAAATGGAAGAGTTGGTTAGATAACTAGGAAAGAGATTTCAAGTCAGATTTGAATGGAAAATAAACAGTTTATAGCATCATTTATCCCACTAGTATTCAGTGGGACATTCAAATGACCAAGAGTCAGTTTGGATGAGGGTTATAATTCTGAATGTCTTCGTAATATAAAAATAAATGTTGTTAAATATAAAGAAACTAGTTTTATGGAAGTTTAAGGATGCCTTTATCAATGATCGGTCCAACTGAACTGAGAGTACAAAATTCTTGGAGACTGAGTTACTCCAGCATTAGTGAAAACTGAAAAGCCTCTCCAGAAATGTATAGTTTCTTGATTCGACCCTTAGCTTGATTTGAAATTCTAGCAGCTGCTCTCCAGCAAGTGTTCCAAAAAGGACTGGGATAGGCCTCGGATAGGCCTGGAGGTTCGCGTTCCGCTGGGAAAATCTCTCTTCCCCCCTCCCTTTAACTGATTAACAGCTTAATTGACTGCCTGCTAATGCCCCACAGCATCTTGGGACTCCCAACTTGGGAGTTGTAGTTCTAATTCCCTTTGCTATGGTTGCAATAAGGCAGCTGTGAGAACACAGCTCCCAAGGTGCAATGTGTATATATAATGTTCACTCTAAGTGGATGGAAGTCCATCCAATGAACTTCACAACCTCAGTTCTAACAGGTGACAAACTTCAACAGACCTTTGCTTGTCACGAACCTCTAGTGGTACTGGTCACAGATAATGGACCAAATTTTCCCAGCTAGGACTTCAAGGAGTTCTTGCAGAAAAATGGAATTAAATACGTCTCCATATCATCCTGCTTCAAATGGCTTAGCCGAGAGAGCCATTAGAACTTTCAAAGAAGGAATGAAAAAGATGACTTCTGGGACTTTGGAGACCAAGCTGGTTCAATTTCTCTTGAAATATAAAATCCCCCCCCTGATGATGATGGGGGTGAGTCCATCCGAGTTGTTGATGGGGATGAGGGTATGCACCCACCTGGATTTAACGCATCCCAAACTAGAAGAGGAAGTGCAAAGGAAACAGACTCTTCCAAAAGGTAACCATGATTACCACACTAAAGATAGAGACTGCGGAGTACAGGATCATGTCTATACCAAGAGTTTTAGCACCTCCCAACCTATCTGGATCCCAGGTAGAATTCAAGCACAGATGGGGCCTCTACTTTTTAAGGTTGGTTTACCAGATGGCCGAGTCATCAGGCAACATCAAGACCACATCCACAGGAGAACTGGTGTGCAAGATTCTGTGAAAGTGGGAGAGGAACAAGAATGCCCAGAGTACCAGAGTCCCTGTGGCATTTCAGAGTCAGATGCCCACTGTAATTTGATGCCCCCTTCCAGGTCACTGACCAGGGAAGATTCTGAAGAAACTGACTGTCACGACTCAGGTGGGGTGTCACCTGACGCTGCCACCACTCTGGATTTAGGATCCCTTGAGAAGGCCCAGAGCACCCTCCCAAGACCTTCAGACCTCCCTTTTGGCCGAATAATAGGTGTGAGGACCAGGCAGAGTGAAACAAGGAAAAGGTTTATTTTATAGGAGGTCAAATAAACAAGGTGCAGGAATAATAACAGTAAGTGGGTGAAAAGAAAAGAAATCAAATGCCCTAACGAGTCTAAATATACAGTCCCAAGCTCCCTATCTCCAGTGGCCTTTGACTACTCACCCTTCCCTCAGGATGAGGGTATCTTCACCACAGCAGCCTCCCTTCTGGCCCTGTTCCCTGGGAAGAAGAACAGCTCTTCCTCTGTACCAGCTCTTTTATTATAAGTCCTTTTTCTCTGTGATTGGCTAATTTTGGCTCCAAAACCTCTCAGGGTCTTCTGGAAGTTGTAGGCCTGGCCTCCTCCCACTGCTACACAGGCTTCCTTGGCCTGCTAGGCCTTGCTTGCACAGCCCAGATCATGACACTGACCTTTCCAGGCCCAGGGATAATGACACAGTGGAAACACACTGCTATCCAGTGAGAGTAAGACGGTTTCCTAGTTATTTGAAAGACTGTATTCGGGTGACTACTAAACAACAACAACAACAACAACAATAATAATAATAATAATCAGGGGTCATTTCCTGCAGGAGCGCACAGGAGCGGAGCTCCGGCAGTAAAGAGCCCAGGGGGCGGGCACATGCAACAAGCCCCACCCCCTGCTCCGAGCAGCCCTCATTAGGAGCAAGAAGCAGCGAGGTAAGCTGCAGAGCTCCCCCCAGCCCAAGACAGTCCAGTGGCACCTTTAAGGCCTAGTTTTATTCAGGTACAGGCTCTCCCTCCTCTGTGAAGACAGATTTGCACGCCCCCCCCCCAATAGCTAGCAATACAAGAGAGTCCAGTGGAGCCTTAGCAGTGGGTGTTGCCTTCTGACACACTTCCGGTGATGGCAGGGGGTGTGGTGTAAGGAAATAAGTTATGCTAATGAGTTATGCTAATGAGCTCCTGCACCTCTTTTTCTACAAAATGACCCATAATAATAACAACAACAACAACAACAACAACAACAACAACAACAACAACAACTTAAAGGGGAACGGATGTAGTAAAATGGATAGTAAGTTAACTGGGACCTGATTATGGGTTGAAGGAAAACTCCACCCACTGGACTATTCTCTGTTCTTACTTTCAGTTTCTGTGTTAGTCTGAAGTTGGTTGCAATAAAGCAGTTGTGTTACGTTCAATAACTTATGTGAGTACCAAGATTTATTTAATTACCACCGTAAGATCACAAAAGGAACATCCAATTTCACCAAGGCATTTCACTTTAGGGTGAATGCTAGCGGTAACCCTGGCCTTTAATGATTTAAACTGTTCTTACGGCATCAGCAGCCAAGCTGTTTGAAGTTGTGGAGATGAGACTGGAGGGAAAGGGAGGGATGGGGTAGCAAGCAAATACTTCACGGGTTGGAGACATCTCTGGGCTTGTAAGTGGACACTTCTGATTTACACCAGCTCAGGACCTCATGACTAATCTGTAAATTGTCTTCATGGTGACCATCCGTCACTGCGGCTTTCCATTTTTCTCTAAAACTCTTGATTCTGCAGAAATACAATATGTCATACCTCTGCCCGTAGAAGTCCTGAAATATGGTCTTCCATTGTGGAACTGCAGAGAGCAGAAGGTGAATATTTGTGTTTGCCAAAAAATGCATTCACGGCATGAAACAATATCCTGTAGGCAAAAAGGCAGCATGATAGAGGGATCCTTACACCGTGTACCGATTATAGGCTGACCCCTTACATATCAAAGAAAATAAAAAAGACAGGCAATTGTCAAATCTATGGGTTGGATCCAGTAGAACATTTCAACTAACAGATGGGGGGGGCAGTTTTTACTGATTTCCTCCTTCCCGTCGCAGACCTCCATTTCCCCCTTCATGTTATTCCCGGGTGTTCTTCTGTCCCCTAGGAACAGCATTCATGGGACATTGGCGTCTGCAGCAGGAGATGGGAAGATGAGGAAGTCCTGCTCAACTTATGGGAACCCCTTCCATCAATGGAGACTTTTCATGGGATCAAAGACAATGCAATACTGATTTTTTCCAAGATGGTGGCTCTAGAGCAGAGCTGTCAAACTCATTTGTTACGAGCAGGGCTTTTTTGTAGAAAAACCCCAGCGGGAACTCATTAGCATAATAGGCCACACCCAACAGAAACACAATAGCATATTAAGCCACACCCTGACCGCACAGCTCATTAGCATATTAGGCCACACCCCCATGCCTTCTCTTGGCTTGCCCGAGTGCCCCGCAGCTGTGGGGACCCCAGCCAAGCCGGCCTTTGGACAGGCTGGGGAAGGCACAGGGAGGCATTTAAATGCCTCCCCGATCCTTCCAGGGGGCCCACTGGCCCACCAGCCTCAGAGTTGCGGGGGGGTCACTCTCCAGGCCTTCCCTCTGTAGCCACACATGCAGAGGTTTTGGCTGTAGTGGGCATGGCCAACTCTGAAGCCAGCCGGAACTCCGTTCCTGTGCGTTCCTGCCCAAAAATAGCCCTGGTTACAAGGGCTAAATTTGACATAAATGTCTCTTTGTCGGGCTGTACCATGCGTGCCATAAAACATAATGCCGGGTACTAGAGATAGAAACTGCATAAAGGACAGCAGCTGGTAAGCTCCGAGTTGGTGTGTTCTCACTGTGTGGCCCCATGGGCTGAGAGGGGGGTACGGAGGAAAACCCACAGAGACGGACTGGAGAGGCAGGAGTGCAGTGCTGGGCAGATGCTCCCACGATGCTTGACTGCTGCAGGCGAGGTCGTTCTGCTATGCTAAAGCCATAATGGAGTGGCCCTGCCCACTCCCCTCGCTGGTACTCCCTCCCTTGCATCAGTTGCTCGCGGGCCGCATAAGAGCCCTAGACAGGCTGGATCCATCCCCCCAGGCCTTATGTTTGACACCCCTGCTCTAGAGATTTTGGAATTGGAAGATAAAACAGTGCATGAATGTTCCTGATTTGATGTCTAGGATGCAACTAAGGGATTCTGTCTACAGCAGAATGCTCAATTCCTGTTAACAGTCCAGGACTCTTTTTGTAGCAGGAACTCCATTGCATATTAGGCCACACACCCCTAATGTAGCCAATCCTCCAAGAGCTTACAGGGCTCTTCTTACAGGGGCTACTGTAAGCTCTTGGAGGATTGGCTACATTAGGGGTGTGTCACTTAATATGCAAATGAGTACCTGCGACAAAAAGAGCCCTGACAGTTCACTGGACTGTTTTTGAGCATCTGTAACTTGCGACTTTGGTAACGTTCTCCATTGCAGTGTTTTCCTTGGGCATTAGCTTGGGAGCGATAGTCATTGTTGTCGTACAGCTGCAGTCCTATTGCTGTGCCACACTTCCTTTGCTTAGAGAGGAGCCCCTGTGACAGCCGGGAGCCCAAATCTCATAAAGTTTGCCTTTATATTGTGTGCCCCATATGAAGAGATGAATTATGAGAAATGTGTAATGTATAGTATGCCATTCATAGGAGGCAACCTGGGACGACGAAGGCTGTCTGTCTGTTTATAAAGGGCAGCGATGGATATAGGCAAGTGCTATTAAATATATATTAAAAACATCAGATGGATCTACAAAAGACAGTGACTTGGCCATAAAAGAATGGATTGTGGATTCACATGACATATTTCCGTATGTGCTGTGGGAATGGGCAACTTGTCCTTTTTACTCTTGTGAAGTCCGGCTGGACTTCTGCTAATGAGATTATTATTTTTTATTTTTTTTAAAAAAAATGTGTTTCATGCTGTACATTCGCACAGCATGCTTTCCTATACAGGTATTTCACTTCAAATATTTATTCCCTACCTTTTCAGCTAAGAGATCACAAGGGGCTACCCATATTCAGTGAATAAAATCTTGGAAATCAGCATTACACTCCTACGGAGAGTAAATCTCTGTATACTATTAGCCACCTGTGGCCCTCGTCTGTGGAGAGCTAAATCTGCAGATCAGGGCCACGTGGAGGCTGAGCAGATTTTTCTGCAAATTTGGGGCACTCTACAGGTTTGCAGAAAAATCTGAAATCGACATTAAAGTATATAGATGGGTTTAACCCCTCCCCCCATAATATATATATTTGTGTGTATGCAGACAATGCTGTTATCTGTTCAGAACAGAGCCACTACACCCTGGCAGCTGCACTGGGCACGACCTCAGCTTCAAAGGACTCTGGCAGCCACAGCAGCCTGGCCGCGATGGCGGGGGACACCCGGGAGTCACTGCAGCCCAGCTGTGGTGGTGCACAATGCCCAGCAGCTGCACTGGACCTGGCCGTGATGGAGGAGGGTGCCCGGGAGTCACTTGTCAGCGTATTGGAAGCGCCAATAATCACACACAATCCAGGTTGGCTAGTGCTGACTATATACAGTGGTTTATTTACATGATATTTACATACAGTCCATCAGCATTTGTAGTTTCCAATTCACTGGGCAATCCAACAAAGTGCTCCGCATATAACTCCATTCACCAGAGTGAATACCCATATGGAGACTGTACTCATTATATACATCTCAGCACCAATCAGAGTCCTAATGCTGACTCATGGTGGCAGAAACTTGGCTGATGCAACCTTGATGCAGTCCTGGACCTGGTGGCATGCCACATGACACCGTAACTGTCACCTTAGATCAGGTTGATCTACTTCATTTACCTTACCAGGCTGTCATCTTGTCCACCATACATTTCAGTGTGCCGTCATCACTGTGACCCAGCTGTGGTGGAGGAGGGCTGTTGGCAGCTGCTGCAGCCCAGCCGTGGTGGCAGTAGATGCCTGGCAGCCGTGTCAAGCTTGGCTGTGGCTGAAGAAGATGCCAGTAGCTGTGCCAAGCCAAGCATCAGTGGAGGATGACTCCAGGTTCATTCCCACCACCACCCCACAAGTCCCCCCCCCACTGAGCCAAAAGGGGAATTTCCTCCACAAGTATTGTGGGGTCCCACTTGTAATAATTCATACTGGGTGTGGGGGGATTGTAGGTTTTTTTTCACTACTGATGTCTCCTAGATGAGTCATCTTGGCCCAAAAGCTGGATAATGCGTCTACTTTCTGAGAAAGCCCTCTTCTCCTTTTGAACACCTTTGATGGGCAGGGAGGGAATAGATAAAGATTTTAATTCAATTTGCTAGAGGTACCGTTTAACATCAGGTGATAATTACAGTAGTAAAGTTAATGATCTTGACTGTGTTCAAGGTAAGATGCTGTAAAATGCAGTTAACAAGTGCAGAGATGCACTGAATGAAACAAACAGTGGAATCCCTCCCCCCACCCCATATTCCAGGAAAGGAAGAGGAAGTCTGCAGGGAGAGTTCACTGAAGGGCAGCATATTGTCAATTTTTTTGGGTTTTATTTACACCATTAGATTTCTGCCTTAGGCATCATAATGCCCTGGGCCATTTCTGTAAATTGAAAAGAAGTCAGAGTATAACCACATTAAGTAGAAAGATTCAAGGCATTACAAGAAAGTCCAATATCATTCAAGTCTATATACAGATTCCATGACTGTTTTTTACCTCAAGCAATGTAATTTCACCAGGGGTCATTTCGTAGAAAAAGAGCTAGGGGAACTCATTAGCATAATTCATTAGCATATGCCACACCCCCTGACATCAGGGGCCCGGCAGTGGACCTGCAAGGCCAGCGGGAGTGCAAGGAAGCCCCGCCAAGGCCCTCCCTGGCCCCAGGCAGGCAGGGGTGGGGAGAGGCGGGGAGGAAGCAACTTACCCTCCCTCTTCTCCTGCCTCCTCCTGGCTGAATGAGAGCTGGAAGCGGGGTGGCCGGAAGCAGGGGGCGGGGCTTCGTCATGTACCCCGCCCCCTGCACCTCACCCGGGGGAACTGCATTCCCCACATTCCCCCCCGAAATGACCTCTGAATTTCACCCTTTGCAAGGGCAGCTATTGTCGGTGCAGGGACGCCAGGCCCCCTCCCGGTGAGGGCAGGTGTCCCCCCCACTCCAAGGTCCCACCTCTCTGCCACTGATCAGCTGGCTAGCAGGGGTACTAACCACCAAAAAAGGGAGGGGCACACAACATTGCAGCAATGTGCCTATGTGACTTCAGCATGACCCCGAAGTGATGTACGCTGCAATGTAGCTAATCCTACTACAGAGTTTTTGCCCAGAAACCAGAGCATTGCCCCAACGTCCCTGACATGCCTATGTGATTTTTGGGTCATGTTAGAAGTCACATTCACTGGAGAAGACCCTGATGCTGGGAAAGACTGAAGGTTAAAGAAGACGGGGACGGCAAAGGATGAGATGGTCAGACAGTGTCATAGATGCAACGAACATGAAATTGAGCCAACTTCAGAGGACGGCGGAAGACAGGAAGGCCTGGCGGGATCTGGTCCATGGGGTTGCGAGGAGTCGGACTCGACTGTGCGACTGAACAACAAAGAAGTCACATGGGCATGTCGCTGAAACACCCTCTGCAACTCCCTGCTGCTGGCAAGGGACCCCCATCCCCCACTGGCTGCCAGGAGGGACTGGGCAACCCCAGGTCAGCATGAGTGTTGCGTGGACAACATTTCCACTAGTATCATAAGAACCTACTGGATTAGGGTTGCCAGCTCAGCCTGTGGGCAGGGAATCCATTTGGGAGACTCCTCGAGATTTGGGGGTGGAAACTGGGGTGGACAGGGGCCTCAGTGGGGTACATTGCCACCAAGTCCACCCTCCAAAGCATCCATTTTTTCCGGGGGATCTGATCTCTGTAGTCCAGATAGAAGCTGTAATTCTGGGGGATCCCCAGGTCCTATCTGGAGGCTGGCATCTGTATACCGGATAGTTCAAAAAAGACTATGGAAGATGCACAGGCAAAGCATTCAAAGTAGTTGTAGTTGTAGTAGTAGTAGTAGTAATAGTAGTGGTGGTGGTAGTAGTAGTAGTGGTGGTGGTGGTAGTGGTGGTGGTAGGAGTAGTAGTAGTACTACTAGTAGTAGTAGTGGTAGTAGTGGTGGTGGTGGTGGTAGTAGTAATGGTGGTCGTGGTGGTGGTGGTAGTAGTAGTAGTAGTAGTTCTTCCTGTGAAATGATTGGACATCACTAACAATATACATATTTTATCACCTGAAGAATAGGCAGTAAAGATGGAATGATGTTAATGGACACTCATGTTGAAAATGAAGAAATTTTGTGAGTGACATTGAGAGATTTTGCACTAGAGCTGCCTCAATGTTGTGCTGCCGTTTGCCCCAATACTATTGGTCAATTTCACACCCGAAGCCACGGGGCTGCATTTGACCCGCGGCCTCACCCGATTTCCTCCACAGTTTCGTGATCCTCAAAAAACAGGATCACGAAACTGCGGGGGAAATCAGGCGAAGCCGCGAGTCAAAATGCAGCCCCACAGCTTTGGGTGGGAAATTGACCAATAGTATCGGGGCAAACGGCGGCGCAACATCGAGGCAGCTCTGGTGCGAAATCAGCCATTGACTCACTCCACACCCAAGAGGTTCTCTCATTTGCCCCCCTTCCTTGAGACACTCTGTATTAAAGGAAGTTTTAAAAAATCGGTGAGAAGAAACTGGATGGCATTACTGAGAAACGGGGGCGGGGAGGAGGCCTTTCTAACACTAAGGGTCAAGACCAGTTTTTCTCCCCTGCCATTTTTTTTTTAAAAGCTAATATCTCAAAGGAAGCATAAACTATTGTGATAAGATTACGAAATAAAAGTATTTCGTAATCTTATCACAACAGCTTATGCTTCCTTTGAGATATTGTCTTATATTGTGATTCTCTCAGTCCCGTTACCATTTTTTAAAAGCTGGCAATCTTAGAAAAAAGTCAGCGTTGCACCGAGCTCTGCCCTGAAGCCCACCAGTAGCAGTCTGTTACAATAAAAATAAATCAGTGCCATCAGCCATACACTAAGGGAGTGCATTTTAGAATTAGAACTTTGGTACCCACTATTCAATTATATATAAGGAGAGATTCTCTCAGTCCCGTTACCATTTTTTAAAAGCTGGCAATCTTAGAAAAAAGTCAGCGTTGCACCGGGCTCTGCCCTGAAGCCCACCAGTAGCAGTCTGTTACAACAAAAATAAATAAGGCTCTTGTGGAAACTTAAAAACCAACCTCCCCCCCCCCCAAAACTGGATTATCACAGACTTTTTACATAGGAGATATAAGAAAAATAAGGATTTGCACTAAGATACCAAAATGGCTCAAGTGGGTAAGATGCTGAACTACAGGCTGTGGAAGGTCAGTAGTTCAGCAGTTCAAGACCCGAGTGTGCCGCATGATGGAGTGACCTCCCCTCTCTAGTTCCAGCTCCTGCCAACCTAGCAGTTCGAAAGCAAGAAATTGCAAGTAGATGAATAGGTACCACTTCAGTGGGAAGGTAACAGCGTTCCGTGCACTTTGGTGTTTAGTCATGCTGGCCACATGACCACGGAAATGTCTTTGGACAGCGCTGGCTCTTCGGCTTTGAGATGAGCACCGCAACCCTAGAGTCGGATTCGACTGGCTTTCGAGCAAGGGAAACCTTTACCTTTACCAAAATGGATGGTTCACATTGCATTTTACCTAAAATGTACAAAATGTTGATGGGGGTGGGTCCTCTGTTAAAAACCTCCTGAAGTCGTTAGCTGCAGTATATTGAACACTAAACCGGATGGTTTTCTCTGTTTGAGCAGAGCGGGCCCTAGAAACTTGGTAATAAAAGAGACAGTGTCTTCCTTGGCATGAGAGCTATGTTTATGCACCACCTAGTGGTTGAGAAAGTGTGTGATGGCGCTAGACCCTTCACTCCTGGATGAGCAGAGGGCCGTGCCAAATGTTTCCTCATTTCAGTTGGCTGCACAAAAACAGACTTTGGCAGAGAGAATATTTCCTTGGAAAACAACTCCCCCGTTCGAAAATCTCTGTGTTTGCCTGGTTTTGATCTTATTCACTGCAGTATATCTCATTCTTCACTGTGCTTTAAAAAAAACAAAAAACAAATGTAATTTCTTTTTCCTTCTTAGAGGGATTATAGTCAATGAAGAATCATAGAATGAACATGATATGGTGCCACACAGAGGTGGAACTGGCCACTGAATTTACAAGCAAATGTCCTGGTGGGTCATTGCCCCAAAGGGCCACAGTTAGCTACCGGCAAACAGAGCTGAACTAAAGCAGCAGCCCCCAGCTTTTTCAGTGTGGTGAGCAATGTCCGAGTTTACTCGGTATGATGACCCTGCCAGGGGTGGCCCAAGGTTTTTTGGCACCCTAGGCAAACTATGACCTTGGCACCCATCTAGTTCAACAGTCTTTTTCACACAAACAATCTCATACAGCTGCGCATCCACATTGTCAAGGTTGATCAGGCCGTTCTGAATATTGTTCTTAAGAATAATTTCTGAATAACACCAAAACGCATAAGAATAAAGAAAGTCTATTTGGAGGATTTGTGACCATGTGGATGCACAGTTGTATGAGATGGTGTGAAAAAGACGCCTTGAAACGAGTCTCAGCTCCGGGGGAGTCCGTCACTACCTCGTTCAATTTCGTCCGTCTTTACTATTTGTAGTTGTTATCTGTAAAACATACATGAATGTATGGTTTAGATATGTTGTTAGTTGCATCAGTATAAAATTGACTATGCACTGTTTGCAGTAACTCTATCCTGTTTATATTAGTACTATACTGTAACCCCCCTCATTTGTCTTGACAGATGAAGGTAGGCCAGTGAAACAAAACAGATTCTGAAGTCTCAATGCACTGCGAGCAACCAAAAAGGGAACCTGTAGAGCAGACATGAGGACTCGCAGCTGTTATTCCTGAAACGTACTCAAAGTAGATGGTTGCAATGAAATCAGAATGTGTATCTGCTTTCCCTCCCGTCTTTACGACACAAAAAAACAGCAATTCCGTGTTTATCAAATATGTATTGGCCACACATTCCAGTGACATTAATTACTACAAATAGTATAAGAGAGAGGAGATCAACCAAGGAAGCTTCCTGGATGATGTTTAGGAAAATCTATGGGAAATGAATTTGAAGGAGGTAAGAACAGAGCTTGTAATCAATAATGTCTAGATTATTTCATGGCCTTTTTATTGCCTGTCTGCACTTCCCGGATAAATTAAGTGTGCTGTGGCGACTGACTCCATTTTCTGTTTATTGGTGCTTGGCATGCAATTCAGAGGCATTTTATTCTTTATCATCTGGTGCAAACTCTTCCACGACAGACAGAGCAAGCCAGCTTAGAAGAGGTCTTACAGCAAAATTAATTTTGTAAGGGCTGTCTTCATGCCATGCGCACTGCTGGATCATTCGTTCGAGTTTGTAATGAAACACATGGATGGGTGGGGAACCGTACTTTTTAATCCACAGTGCGACACAGGAGATGCCCCTATGGTATCTCCTCGAGGCCTTGGAGTGTTTACAAATAAGGATAGCAACCACACTTTTATAGCCTTTTGCTGCTGGTAAAGTCATGCAAGCGGTGGCAGAAAGAACAGTGATATTCACAAGTATAGGCTACTGGGGTCTGAACTTGCTGAGTGTCAAACCTCACACCCAGCTCTCTTTGCCAAAACAAAAGGGGGAAGGGGGATTCCTATGGGGAGTGGAGTGATAGATGTATGTGTGAACCATTTGCTCTTAGTGGCATAATTTCCCCAAGTATGAAACCTCTCCCTCCCCATGTGTGTGTGGGGGGATGCCTGGGTACTGTTTGGAACCTAATTTCCATATAGATAGTGGGATACTGCATTCCCATGGGGGAGGTAGATGTAGTGGTTAGGTGTGATGAATGTGATGTGTGTGTATGTGTGTGTTCTCTGCTATTGGGGAGGGGTCCTTTCAAATTGCCTATATTAACTGGAGACTTGCCAAAATTGTTAGTTCTAACACAAGGATGCTTTAACTTGGAACTAGCTACTTTTCTCAATAAACAAATCGTTTGCTAAAGAGAGTGTTGTTGAGAGTAACTCGGCCAGTGGTCTGACACTGAGAGGGGGAAAGATTGTGGGGTTGTAGTGCGTAGCTCAATGAAAGTGCCCAACCCAGTGTGCTGCGGCAATGGAAAAGGCAACCTCTATGTTAGGGATTACTAGGAAAGAGAATGAATATAAAATGGTCGATATTGTACTGCTCATGTATAGAACTATGATGTGGCCTCATTTGGAATACGGGGTACAGTCCTGGTCATCGTATCTCCAAAAGGACATTGCAGAGCTGGAAAAAGTTCAGAGGAGGGCGATAGAGATGATTCGGGGGCTGGAGCACTTTCTCTATGGGGAAGGGCTGAAGAGTCCGTGACTTTTTAGTTTAGAAAAGAGATGACCGGGGAAGGGGCATGATAGAGGCTGATCAAATTATGCATGGGATGGAGAGAGCTGACAAAGATAAACTTTTCTCCTTTTCCCCAAATACTAGAACTTGATGGAATCCAATGAAGCTGATGGGCAGTAGGTTCAGGGCAGACAAAGGGAAATACCACTTTACACAGAGAGTGATTAAAATGTGGAATTTGCTGCCAGATGATGTAGTGATGGCCTCGGGAATCACAACAACAACAGCTTGAAGAGGGGATTATATCGATTCATGGAGGCAAAGTCTATCATTGGCGACTAGCCGTAGTGACTGAGGGGAACCTCCATATTCAGAGGCACTAATCCTCTGAATCCTAGAGTCCGGAGGCCACATCAAGGGATAGCTTCAGCCTCTTTGTCTGGTTGTTGGCTGCCTAGTTGACTATTATCTGAGACAGGATGCTGGACTGGATGGACCACTAGTCTGATCCAGCAGGGTCTTCTTATGTTCTTATATACTATCTGATGCTGTGACTATTGATAGTGTATGTTATAAGCAAAAAAAAAATATCATTTTAGATAATCTAGGCTCAGATAAAGCTGGCAAATATCACGCTGGCCCTTAAAATTCAAGCTCTAGGCAGGTGGTTAGCCTGTGGAAATGAAGGGATTTAGAGTTCTTTTTGTATCATGTGTGCGGCACACTGAAGGGATTCTTTGGCAAGACGTCCCTCCAGAATTCCAGCCTAATGCTACCCACTCTGCAAATCGAGTTTTAGGCAATAGTCTCCCCTTTATCCTCTCTGTCTCCTTTTGCATTTTTGGAACTTGTCGTGGTTCATGGGTTGGAGCCGATGAGATTTTCCACTGGCGAAATGCTGTGCTGTGTATCAAGGCACCTTCACGGATAGAAGGCATATGAGATGGAGGCTGTAGTGAGGAAGGGAACTGGGTGAGAAGGAGTGCAAAAGGTGGCTGGATCCAGCCCATAGTTCCAGCGGCATCAGTATCTCTGCTCTCTGTGATAAGCCCCAAAGCACTTTGCCTCTGTGATTTTCAGAAGGTGTATAGCACAGTCTCCAGTCCACAGGGACAAGCGATTGTGGTTAGCTTTGGAAATGAAAGGAAGGAGGGAGAGGCTGGTGAAACGCAGGAGCCTCCTTGCCTGACCACGGTTAGGAAATTGGCCCACATTAGTTCTACATGAGGTCGGTATTCCTGGAGGTTCCCTCATTATAAAGGCAATTTAAGTCCATTTCACGTCAGAAATGTGGCTATAATGGGGCACCTTTGAGGTTCTTGTGGCATGAGCTACATTTTGATGCTTGGTTAAGGTATGAGCCCTATGTGGATAACGAAAGCTGCAAAACAGAGCCAGTTGCAGGCAAAGTAGGGTGTAAGTATCTGCAGACTCAGGGGGTTCCCATGCGATCCAGGGGGCGAAAATGACGGTATATTAATCAAAAGAAGGGGCGGGTTTCTGGGAATGCTGAGATTATCTGAGTGTAAATTAGGTATTCCCTTGGCAGATTTCTGTTTAAAAACCATGCTAGAAAAAAAAAAGAATCACAGGTAACTTTTTATATTCTGAAAAACAAAGGAGTGTGAGCATATAACATCGTAATGGAGAGACACACACCCTAATTCATAGAGGTCTTATGGAGATACCAAAGAAGTTCTAATGGAGCAGACGTGAAATTAACATGCCATATACCGACTGGCGTGGTGATCACTCATTTCCCCTGTAGTTAAGACTATTGTACTTGGGAAGATGATACCTGCTGTGCTTTCAAAGGCAGGCTGTATAAAGCAAGAAATCCATCCTAACCCCAAATCTGTAAGGCCTTCCTCTTGGAAACAGGAGATAACTCTGTCTCTGAAGGGTACCCCTCCTGACTGCAGGGGAAAGATTACTTCATGAAATGCTCCCTCCATGAAAAACAGGATCCCTACATTCACAAAATCAACATGTCAGAATCTAGACTAGAATCCTCCCCTTGATGTCTGTGCACAGGGATTGTTAAGGCAGAGCATTAGTTTATGAGGCTGTCCACCTCCCCTCACCAGTGGCTGGTCACTTCATCTGCTGTTTATGAGCATTAGGTGTATTATCGTTGCCATTTCTAGGTTATGGCCACATATTCTTGAAACACCTTGTTAAATCTATATTGCCACAGCTGTTCCAACAGATGCAGGATCTTAAATCTGTGTGAATCAGAAAAGCAAGACGCTTCATCTCAAACTGATAAAAGAATTGATGTTGCCACTGAATTTCACCCTAAAGAGAACACTGAGAATTGTTAAGGGAAGCAAAAGACATTTTGTCGCAATTACTTCAAATTGCTCAGGGCTTCACCCCTCCCCCAACCCTGCCGCTTAAATTTACTACTACATTTCATCTAAACTTAAATCTAAGACAAATTTGGAAGGAGAAAGGTATACTATTTTCAATGAATATTAAAATAATGTTGCTAAAATATGTACATTTCCTCAGGGACAGAGATCATGTGACTATTAAAAAAACCATTGAAGGTTTTTAAAAATTTACTGAATGCTGTAATTTGATAAATCATGATGTAATTTCTATTTTCAAAGCAGATGATGCTACTGATAGTAGAATATGATATTTCATACCCACCAAAAAGTTGAAGTTGCAATCCTAAATAGAGTTATTCCCTTCTAAACCCATTGACTTCAGGGAGCTGAGAAGGGTGCAACTTTGTTTAGGACTGCACAGTCAATAATGACAGTATATCGAGAAATCCCACTAGTTACTCAAAAATAGTACTCAGGTATAGGGACATGACTGCTTGAAGACCTCTAAGGCCTTTATAGTGGAAAATACTGTCAATTCACAGCTGGTTTATGGCAACCCATCAGGTTTTCAAGGCAAGAGATGGACCTTTGGCAATTGTTTCATGGGCTCCTGCCTCACAGGCCATCAAAGTGATGCCACCACCCCTACTTCCTGTGGTCATTCAACCACCAGTTATGGTCCAACTCCAAAGTGAGACATCAAAAGCCATTCTGCATCCAACATTCTCTAGCAGGAGAGCCAATCCTTCCTCCTCAAGAGGGCCATAGAAGCTGTGCCTTAATCTCTGAGGGGCCAGGAATACTACTCCTGAGAGTTCACTGCGCCACAGAGAAATGGGGGCCTCTACCTCATTCAAGAAGGGGTGTCAAGTCCTTCATCTCTCCTTTCAGGTTCCATATGGTCACACTTGCTTCCATCATTCCCCTCCATAGCAGGAGAGCCAATCCTTCCTCCTCAAGAGGGCCATAGAAGCTGTGCCTTAATCTCTGAGGGGCCAGGAATACTACTCCTGAGAGTTCACTGCGCCACGGAGAAATGGGGGCCTCTACCTCATTCAAGAAGAGGTGTCAAGTCCTTCATCTCTCCTTTCAGGTTCCATATGGTCACACTTGCTTCCATCATTCCCCTCCGATCCAAGGAGGCTTGACATGCATCCATAGACCTAAAGGATGC
>NW_015165883.1:28259-39315 GCF_001447785.1 Gekko japonicus
AGAAGAGAAGAAGAAGAAGTTGGATTTATGCCCCGCCCTTCACTACCAAAAGGAGTCTCAAAGCAGCTTACAAACTCCTTTCCCTTCCCCTCCCCATAACAGACACCCTGTGAGCAATGTTCCCTCTAAGCTGTGGAGTCCTAGGAGCAAAAATTCTACTTGGTGAGCTACTGGCATTAAAGTTGTGAGCAAGTGATTCGGCTACTGCATAAATTTGTTTGCTCTGGAGCCATTCTTCCTGAGCTAAGGGAAAATTGTGTGAGCCGGAGGCTAAAAAACTGTGAGCTAGCTCACACTAACTCCGCTTATAGGGAAAACTGCCTGTGAGGTCGGTGGGGCTGAGAGAGCTCTGATCGAAACTGCTCTTTTTCAAGAACACCTCTGACATAACTATGGCTTGCTCAAGGTCATCCAGCAGGTGTAAGGGGAGGAGTGGCGAATCAAACCTGGTTCTCCCAGATTAGAGTCTGTGCACTTAACCACTACACCAAACTGGAACAAGAGGGGAATGATATGGATTAATTAATTAACTTTATTTGTACCTCACATTTCTCCAAAGTGGGGACCCCAAGTGGCTTGCAACATACTCCCCTTCTCCATTTTTTCCTCCCAAGAGCCAGTTTAGTGTAGTGGTTAAGAGCACAGACTCTAATCTGGGAGAACCGGGTCAGATTCCCCCACTCCTCCACATGCAGCTGCTGGTGTGACCTTGGTCCAGTCAGTAAGTTCTGTCAGAGCTGTTCTCTCAAGGACAGTTCTCTCAGAGCTCTCTCAGCCCCACCTACCTCACAAGGTGTCTGTTGTGGAGAGGGGAAAGGAAAGGAGATTGTAAATTCGTCTGAGATGCCTTCGAGTAGTGAAGGGCAGGGTATAAATCCAATCTCTTCTTCTCTTCCAATGATGCAGTGAGGTAGGCCAGCGTGAGAGTGTGTGACTGACCCACGGTCACCCAGCAAGCTTCCATGGCAGAGTAGGGATTTGGCCCTGGGTCTCCCAGATCATAATCCAATCTCCTAACTGGTTGTTTAACCTGCCAAAACCGGCCTGTGCATGAGGTGTGTGTAATGGACTGTGCTGTGAAAGCTCTTAAGTGCTGTGTAAACATGTGAAGGACTGTGAAGAGCTAATGCCTGACAGAACCAGAGAGCCTTGAGTGACAGACTGCTCAAAGGGATTTTATTGGTTAGCGTCAGTTGAGCAGAAAGACTTGGGAGCTGACTGCTGAAGAGAACTCATTTTAGCTCTGACCGAGAACTGGGACAGTTTAGGGCTGTGGTCAGATTACAAGCTTAGCATGTTTCGGCCATGCCTCAAACTTGATCCTTATATTTTTTGTGCTGGAGAATTTTGTATAAACATCCTTAACCTGCACACTCACCTGTGGTTGACCTGCCTCGAACTTGATCCTTATATTTTTGTGCTGGAGAATTTTGTATAAACCTCCTTAACCTGCACACTCACCTGTGGTTGACTGTTCAGATTATTGATGCACAGTAACCACTGAGTGGGCAGTTCGGTGGCATCCTTTATTGTTTGTTCTTCATGCATGCATATAAGCACGTAGCCAAAGCACCGGCTCCTTTTTGATACCTCCACAATCTCCCCACCACGTACTGTGATTGTTGGTTCCTTCCAGAAATCACTCCCTTTCCCACCTGATCTTATCCCCTTTCCCACTCATTTCATAGGAAAGGTTTCCCTTTTTCTCTCCCATAGAGTTTTTCCACCAGAGCAATATTATGAAGTGGTTGGAGTCAAATCCCAGGGGTGGAATTCTGGGTGCCGATCAATGTTCCCTCTAAGCTGTGGAGTCTTGTGAGCAAAAATTCTACTTTGTGAGCTATTGGCATTAAAGTTGTGAGCAAGTGATTTGGCTACCACATAAATTAGTTTGCTCTGGAGCGATCCTTCCTGAGCTAAGACAAAAATGTGTGAGCTGGAGGCTAAAAAACTGTGAGCTAGCACACACTAACTCAGCTTAGAGGGAACACTGGTGCCGAATAAGGGAGCCTAAATAGGGACTATTTCCAGTGCTGTCCCTCCCCAAGAAACAGCAGAAAGGGTCGCTTTTCTTGAATGTGTGACTCTAAAACAACCCCCATGGGCTCCTGATCACAACAAAATATAGCTGTGAATAAGCATGCAAGCGGTGATTCAAAACCCTTGTGTGAAGATCTGATGATGCACACACCACTAACTGGTTTTCTTTAAAAAGGAGCGAAAACGGAAGGGAAGGTTCAGACTTCTCAAACGGCTTGAGATCGCAACAGAGTGTTCAGACATCTGGAAATGTGGGGTGAAACCAGCAACACCTGTAAAGACTGGACTTTCCTCGATGTAAAAAAATCCACAATTAGAATGGGGTGAGAAGAGGGGGGTGACAATTGGGGAATGGAATACTGATGATGCTGTTTGAACATGCAGTTTAAATCCGAGGGGAAATAGCAGTGACATCAGATCAAACAGCGGAAGAAGAAGAAGAAGAAGAAGAAGAAGAAGAAGAAGAAGAAGAAGAAGAAGAGCTGGATTTATACCCATCTTTCACTCGGAGTCTCAGGGTGGCTTACAATATCCTTCCCTTCCTCTCTCTGCAACAGACACCCTGTGAGGTAGGTGGGGCTGAGAGAACTCTGAGAGAACTGCTCAAGAGAACAGCTCTGAGAGAACTGTGACTGACCCAAAGTCCAAGGTCACCCACTGGCTGCATGTGAAGGAGTGGGAAATCAAACCTGGTTCTCCAGATGAGAGTCTGCCACTCGTAACCATTACACCAAACTTGCTCTGACTGACTGAGAGCACTGACTGAGGACTGGGAAAGTTGGCAAGAAGGAGTGGGAGGATTTGGGAAGACCCCCATTTGGGCCAGAAAAAGGGATAGATCTTCTAGTTAGAGAAGGGATTCCTTACCCAGGTGGAAAGGAAGATTGCTCAAAGAGGGGAGTGATCCCTGGTTTGTTTGAAGGAGTTTGGGTACTTGGTAGTGTCAGGGCTCTTTTTGTAGAAAAAGCCCAGCAGGAACTCATTAGCATAATAGGCCATACCCAACAGCAGGAACTCATTAGCATATTAGGCCACACCCCTGACAGCACAGCTCATTCACATATTAGGCCACACCCCCATGTTACCAGAAGTGTGGTCATCCAGCCACACCCACCTTTTGCTTCTTATTCTCTTTACCTTGTTTGTTGTCAAAACCCAGGGCTTTTTTTTTTGGAGCAGGAACTCCTTTGCATGTTACGCCACACCCCCTAATTGTAGCAAATCCTAATGAGTTTCTGCTGTTGGGTGTGGCCTACTATGTTAATGAGTTCCTGCTGGGCGTGGCCAACTTGGGAGCCAGCCGGAACTCTGTTCCTGTGCGTTCCTGCCCAAAAATAGCCCTGGGTAGTGTATCCCTGCTTTCTGAAACCTGAAGGGTCAGTTAAACTCAAAAAAGTGTACTGGAGTGTTTAAGAAACCGTGAAACCAAAGCCTCTTGTTTCTTTGATTCTAAGACTTTGTGAAAAGTTTTAAACTCTCAGTTTGTCGGAAGCATATGAACGTGATATTACTAAGTCCCCTCAGAGTTCATTACTGATTTGCCTCAGACATTTTACCTCTGATTTCACCTGACCTTTCCCCTCTATGTGGCGTAAGATAGCTTGTCTATTTTTTGAATTAAAAAAAGAGACTCTCATGTGCCATTTCCAAAAGTCTAAGCAGGCCCATAGCTATAGAGCCACAGCCCCACAGGATTTTCTCCCCAAAAAGGTTTTTTAAAACCTTTTTTAAAAGATTTTTTAAAGGTGTGTGCTCCCGCACGGCACCACGGCAAGCCTTACCAACAACACACCCCAGCCCATGGCTGCTCCCTCTCTCTTGCCTTGCTGTCTCTTGCACAGAGCCATTGCACAAAGCCATTGCACAGAGCCATTGCACAGAGAAATCAGAGTTGGCCGGGGAAAACACCCATGTCCAAGGCTGCCCTGAGCCCGTTTGGCAGGTTCAGAAGTTGGGTTTAGACAGCTGCTGGGTCATGAGCGATTAAGTTGGGAAGGGGAGGAGAACCAGATCTGCCACTGACTTTCAAGTGCAATTTCAGTTACGTCCCCAGGCCCGGAAGGAGGGGGGCTTTGGAGCGAGTGGGGAAATTGCTTCCAAATGAATTTAAGTTTAAGCCACCTTTAAAATGTACAAGCCCCCTCCAGGGAAAAACAACAACAACATCCTAGCTATTGGCCTGATTTTAATTTAAGAGGGCGATCTTGTCTCTTCCCTCGGGTTCCTGGGCTGAGCCAGCATCAGAATACAATAAAGTGACATGGTAGGACAGATAAGAAGAATATAAAGGGGCTGCTCAGTCAGAAAGGAAGGGAAAATGGAAGGAAAATCCTGTGCCTGAATGAGGGAACAGGGCTAGGTCGTCGTAGGGAGTTATGCCCCTTCCCCACAGAAATGCTGAACAAGTGAATGATTTATTTTTAAAAAAAGCAAAAAAAGAAAGCCCCACAAAACAAACAAATAAGAAACAGCCTAAGCATTCAGACTTAAGTTAAAGGATCCAGCATTCAAGAACACTTTTAATGGGGTTTTATATATATATATATATCTAGGAAGTCCCGATACATATGTTGCTTGTCTGTCACCAGGAATCTAATGTCCCTTAGCTTCCCCTAGCTGTGCATTCAGAAACTATTTCTCCTCTGACTGTAAGAGTTCCTTGTCAGTCTGCTGAGATCTATAAATAACCCTTAGCAGCCAAGCACCGTTGCTAACCACGGCTTGGCAAAAATATTACTGCTGATGGAAGGATTTCTTCCAGCGCAGTGCAACTGTCTCACCTTCCTTTCCCTCTGCGCACTCTAAAATTCACCCCCGCTAAATGGTGCTCCTTGGGAATGGGAGAACACCACAGAGACAACATGGGGGGGGGGAAGTCTGAGGTCTGGAGGAGGGGGATTTGTGTATTAACAAAAATCACCCCTTTCTGCCCCTGGAAACGTTAGGTGGGATCCAAACCCTGTCACTCCTGCTAAGCTAATTGCTCATTGCTGTCCATTTTTATCTGTCCTCGAACTCACACTCTACTGGTTCATGTAAAAAGGTAAAGGTTCCCTTGCTCGAAAGCCAGTCAAATCCGACTCTAGGGTTGCGGTGCTCATCTCCGTTTCAAAGTCGAAGAGCCAGCGCTGTCCGAAGATGTTTCCGTGGTCATGTGGCCGGCATGACTAAACCCCAAGGCGCACGGAACGCTGTTACCTTCCCACCAAAGTGGTACCTATTTATCTACTTGCAATTTCTTGCTTTCAAACTGCTAGGTTGGCAGGAGCTGGAACTAGAGACGGGAGCTCACTCCGTCATGCGGCACCCGGGTCTCGAACTGCTGAACTACCGACCTTCCACAGCCTGCAGTTCAGCGTCTTAACCACTTGAGCCACCGCAGCTCCTGGTTCATGTAGCTGTGTATAAATTATATTAATATTTGTCACCTTCATTGTAAAACCAAAATTTCCAGAACTATCAAGGTTGTTAGATGCCTGTGGGAGGCTTACCTTGCTGGTGCACAACCTAATTTGCACACCATAAAGTGCACACCCTACAGTGACATCAGCTGAGGATAAATGCCAGAGTGTCTCCCAGCAACATGCTAATATCACTTCTGTGTGCATGGAAAGTAACTTCAGCATGCCAGGATGCTGCCTCTGTTTCTTCACCTGTTTCCTGCCATCTCACCCACCCCCACCAGTCAGTTGACCAGTGGCAGGAATCCCCTGCCACCAGCAGGGGTTCGGTAACCTGAAGACCTATAATATCACAACAAAGCAATCCTATTACATTAATCTTGGAGGCCCCAGTTAACACCATATCAAGAGTGGCGTGGTTCCTGTCACACCACGACCGCTTTCATACCACTTGAGAGCACTTGTGTCTTCCGCTCGGTTTGGTTATGTTGCAGTGTTGCATCCATAGAGACGATACCCGCACCGTCACAATATGGGTTGCTAACATCTGACAAAAGCACAAACTCTGCCTAAAATAATGGGTGGAGGTTTCAGTCATTACTGGGCATGGCATTAAAACAACCAGGGGTCTTTTGGGGCTGGAGTGCGCCGGAACACCACTCCGGCAGCCCAGGAGCCCAGGCAAACGGTGGCAGTGGAAAGCCCCGCCCCCAGCTCCCCACGCCAAAAGTGCTGCGGCTCGAGGGAGGCCCGGAGAGCCCCGCCGCCGGCTCCCCCGGGCCGTGCAGAAGCGCTGCGGTTCGGGGGAGGCCCAGAGAGCCTCACCGTCGGCTCCCCCAGGCCCCTGCAGAAGCGCTGCAGCTTGGGGATGCCAGAGAGCCCCACAGCTCCCCCAGGCCTATGCAGAAGCACTGCAGCTCGGGGGACACCCAGAGAGCCCCACCGCCAGCTTCCCCGGCCCCCACTGAGGCGGTAAGTAAGGGATCCGTGGGGGTGGTGGGGGTGGGGGCTTGATGGGGGGGTGGGAGAGCCTTCCTCCCTCCCTCCATCTCTTTTCCATCTTTCCCTCCTTTCCTTTCTCTATTTCCCTTCTGTTCCTTCCTTCCTTCCTTCTTCTCCTTTCCTTCTCTCTTTCTTTCATTCCCTCCTTTCCTTCTCTCCTTTCCCTCATTCCCTCCTACTTCCCTTCTCTCTCTTTCTTTTCCTCCTTCTTCTCTTTCTTTCCCTCTTTCCTTTTCTCTTTTTATCCCTTTTTTCCTTCCTTCTTTCCTTCTCTTTCTTTTCCTCTTTCCTTCCTTCTTTCCTACTCTCTACTCTCTCTCTTTCCTTCCCTTCTGTTGTCCAACTCTAGTGAGAACTTCTGTGGTCCAACTCTAGTGAGAAGCGGTTTAAACTTCTCTCTTTGCTCCCCCCCCCCCTCGCAGGCTAGCTGGGGAAGGGAAGGGGAGACTTTTGAGGATTCCTACCCCCCTTTTGCTTCCCCTTCTGACATCACTTCCGGTGATGTCAGGGGGTGTAGCATATGCTAATTCCCTAGTAGCTCATTAGCATACCATATGGTAATGAGCTCCTGCAGCTCTTTTTCTACGAAAAGACCCCTGAAAACAACCATGGAATGGCGGCAACCTTGCTGTTCCTGGTAACACATGAACACTCCTGAAACTGCCAAGGACCAAATCAACCTGTTCATCCCTCATGGTCAGAATTGTCTACTCAGACTGGCAGCAGTTCACCAGTATCCTTCACATAACCTCTTTCCTGATACTTTTATCTAAATATGCAGAGGATTGAACCTGGGACTTCTTTTTTTTTAAAGTATATTTATTGGGTTTTTAAAGCTGCGAAACACCCACCACCAAAACACCACAAACAAAATGAAAAACATAGTCAATGCAGTAACATATCTACTTCTCAATATTACGATTGGAATAGTTCATAGGTCCACTCCTCTTTCAAGCTTATATATAGATCAATTTTAAACATTTATTTATTTTAAACAAATTATTATTACAAATATTAATTCAAAGGTTAATGTTTGCTTTCCTTTTGTAGGTAGGTTTTTACAATTTTACCAATGTACCTTTTTTTCCCGTTTACTCAGAGATGTTATTCTATTAATTAAGCATATTAACACCAAATACATGTTTCCTATTCCAACCAACTTGAAAATCAGCAATGTCAATAATAATAATTATGAATACTAACAAAATTTTGCTTTCCTTGCTATTTAATCTAATATTCTGAGGGTTATTAATTTAACCTATATATGACCACAGAAGGAACTTTTCTCTTTTTGTCCTCATGCTCACATGCTTTACAATTATCTAGCTAGAACCATTTATCTAAAAATTACAAACCTAATACTAAGCTTACCAACAATCTCCATTACTTCTTTTAAGCCTATTTTCTTGCATTCTACCATATCAAATCTAAAAAATATACAATTATTTGCCTTACATTAGCTTTCTTATCCTATTTCTTTAAACACTCTTCACCCAACATTAAATTCCATTATTACTTCTCAACTAAATAATATTTTAGTCATGTTTAATCACATACAAAAGATAGAATTGATTACTGAAAATACAAAACTATTTTCTAAGTATTTATACCTAATACCACCTTCACCAACAATTTTCATTTCTCACACAATTTTAACTTTCCTTGTTACTTCCCAACTAAGTTATATTTTAATCCTGTTTATTCACATATAAAAAGGAAAATTATTGACTAGAAATACATAATGTAAATATTTAACAGCTATAGAAAAAGGCAAGGTTTCCCATATTACAAAAAGGAAAAAAGAAAGCAACTAAGGTCACACGGAGCATTAGGCACGCTAGAGGTACGGAAGATAGGCGGATTTTCC
The DNA here is from genome assembly GCF_001447785.1 of Gekko japonicus. Taxonomy (NCBI): domain Eukaryota; kingdom Metazoa; phylum Chordata; class Lepidosauria; order Squamata; family Gekkonidae; genus Gekko; species Gekko japonicus. Next base: position 36,570 of record NW_015165883.1, read on the forward strand.
GGGCACGATCTCACCGCCACATCTGGGAAGCGTCGAGCTCCCGTGGCAAACCCAAGGCTTCCCGCGGAAGATGCGCTGTAAAAAACTAGTACCTCGGAGGTACTAGTTTCCTGAAACCGCGGGGCAAGGGCGGGCATCTGATCGCGTTTTCGGTGGTAGTTCCGGTGCCCGCCCATGTCCCCTCGCAAAATGGTTTTGTTTTTTTCAAAGACTCCATGGATGTGCACAAGCACCCAAGGGAGCATGTGCACATTTGAGTTTTAAAAAAACCCCAACCCCGTTTGCCCCATGCCCCGCTTCTTTGCTGCGCCGCAGGACTGTGGAGTGATCGGCACCTCCCCCCTACCATGTGAGCTCCACGGGACCTCCACGGTAGGTCTGCTCGCGCAACTGCGCGGTTTTTAGCCCCGGGGCAAACAGCCATGCTCCCCCCCCGCATTTTCCTGCCCGTGTGCCCGCAGCCCCTGACTACATCATTTATCTATTCCTTTCTAACTAATATACTATTGTGGCCTCAATTTTTCCTTTAAATATACAACCAACAGCCCCAAAACATTTCATCCTCTAGTCATATAACTTGATTTTTTTCCCCCCTGGAACTCAATAGTCTTTTCTTTTTGGCAATCATTTCCCGATGTCTATACTGTTTGGGTTCTTTTTCTAAGCTCTCCCCTCTCATTTTCAACCAGACTGTTTTCAAAAACTTGTAACAATTGCTGATTCTCATTATACCACTTTTTCCCCCTTTTATCTGATTTGCTCCTTTTTTTCCAATTCTTTCTTTGTCCTCTCTTTCGTTAAGTAGTACAGTTTTGTTAGGTCCTTTTGGCTAGTGCTTTGGCTAGTGCTTTGCTTAGAGTCCATTCTGTTCCAATTCATCTTCACTTTCAATATCCAAATGCAAATTCTGTGGTTTTCCAAGTAGGTTCCCCCAGGCTTGTTCAGTCCCTTTACATATCCCTTCCACCAATATCCTCCGAAACTGCTCTACAGTAAATTCTCCAACTTCTATATCTTCAGTAATTTCCTCCCTCTCCATTTCCTCTGCAAGCGCCATTTTCTTCCTTAACCATGCGGCTTATTTCCACTTTCTTTATTCCTGCTTAAACATCCAGTTAATGTGGGTACTTAAGGTAACACTTCTGCCAGGACTATCAATTGTAATTCCTCACCAACAAAGTCCCCCCCCCTTCCAGAGATAAACATTCAGCCGAATACTTGACCCGTCCTTTTTTTCTGGCCGCTTTTCCCTTCTATTTTGGGCACTTACGCTGGGGTTATTTTTAATGAAAAGTCTTTTCTGTATTTTGTAATAGCAAACACTTGTACTCACTTTGTTTTCTTTATGTTACTGCTTGAAATACAAACCCAAATGTTTAAAACGGCTGACCGCGACTGGTGCAGAACATGGCGTCCATGTCTGCTTCCCTTCTTCGCTCCTGCTTCGGGGTAAATACAATAACACCCATGCATTTGCCACATGCACGGGTGGTCAAATAGAGCCCCCTGCCACCCTTCCTCCCCCAGGAGGTTGGGCGGTGCCCCCAGTGAACCCGGGAAGCACCAGAAAGAGCCAAGAGGGAGCGGGCGATTCGGAGCGTTCTGAAGCGCGCCCGCTCGTCACGTCGTACCGGAAGTCGAAGGGGGGGAACCCGAACCTGGGACTTTATGCATGCTAAGCAGATGTGCTACGTCTGAGCCACTGCCTCTCCCACGGTAACACACAAACAGGACCAGAGGTGTAAGTCCTACTTGTAGCATATTTGATGGTCCTTCCTCAGGATGATGGATTTTCAGCAGCCTTGGGATGACATGCCAACTTGAATAGAACAAATTTAGAGTCCAGGGGCACCTTTAAGACCAACAAAGCTTTCATGTGCACTCACACTCTTTTTCACATACATTGGAAGGAAGGTCATGTTCAAACTTAAAGACGGGGGCTGAACAGCAAATTAATATGTAACGTGACGAAGATGTTTTAAGCTATGCAAAGAGAAAACTGAATAACAAGCTGAGGTTACAAGTTCAACAGTTGTAAAGCAACAAAGATGGCACAATAAGACTGAGACTAGGGGTGTACAAAAAAAAAACTTTGGCTAGCCGAATGACCCCCCAATGCCACTTTTGGCTATTTAAGCCGATTCGGGGCTTATTTGGCCAGCCGAGTCAGATTCGGCCAGGGATGCCCAGGCAAGCCAAGGAAAACTGCCTTCCCTCCAAGGGTCAGCTTGCCCGGGCTCCCCACAATGAAGAGAAGAAGAAGAGATTGAATTTATACCCCGCCCTTCACTCCCCAAAGGAGTCTCAGAGCGGCTTACAAACTCCTTTCCCTTCCCCTCCCCACAACAGACACCCTGTGAGGTAGGTGGGGCTGAGAGAGCTCTGACAGAGACTTCTCTTTTTCAAGGATGGCTCTGACAGAACTATGGCTTGCCCAAGGTCATCCAGCAGCTGCAAGTGGAGGAGTGGGGAATCAAACCCAGTTCGACCATATTAGATTCCATGCACTTAACCACTACACCAAACTGGCTCTGAAGGGAGCATGCCGCCTCTGCAGCAGGACTGTAGGTTTAAAGATTAAATCCCCCACCCCAGTCGTGCCACACTCCCTTCATTGGGAGAGAATGGGGAGGCATTTAAATGCCTCCCTGCACTTTCCCCGGGGCTGCTTTTCAGGCAGTTGCCAAACCGCCGTCCCTCATTGCATCCTGAAAAGGCATCTCTCTCCAAAAGTACAAAAACCGTA
>NW_015165883.1:40429-55286 GCF_001447785.1 Gekko japonicus
GCGGGATCCCACGGATCCCCCGGCCGAGCCGCCTTTTCTCCCCGGCGCGATCAAACGCCGGAGAGAAAAGACGGCTCTAACCGGGAGCCGGCCGATCTGCGCATGTCGGAGCATGCGCAGTTCGGCTCCGGCCCGGGGTTGAGCCGGCGCAAGGGAGCGCCGGCGATCAGACGCCCGGGAAGAGGCGCCTCATCCGTTTGAACCACCGAGGTAGGTGGTTCAGTTTGAGGCGGTTCTTCCCGGGTTTGGGCCAGTTTGGAGGCGGAAGCAGAACGCTTCCCAGATGTTGTGGTGTGATCGCGCTGCTTTGATCCGCCTCCAAACTGTCCCGTTCCCGGGCCAAATCGCCTCGTGTGAACGGGGCCTTAGTAGGAGAGGAAAACCTGCCATCCAAAGTAAGAGCTGCTAACAGAACACCAAACATTCCAATATGCTTTGTACTGAATGTAATGCAAGGGATAGTGGAATGTTTGGCTTGTTTTTCAGTTTTATCTTTGCATATCTTAAAACACCTTCATCATGTTACATGTTAATTTGCTGTTCAGCCCCTACCTGTAAGTCTGAACCTTACCTTCCTTCCAGTGTATTTGAAAAAGTGTGCCTGCACAGAAAAGCTCATACCTTGAATAAACCTTGGTTGGTTTTAAAGGTGCCATTGGAATCTACATTTGTTCTCCTGCTTCGGACCCACACGGCTGGCCACCTGGAGCTCATCTGAATAATTATCCCTTCGGCGGGTGAAGAGATTGACAGGACCGGCTGCATGCTGCTCATCTGTAAGCAGGGAGGCAGGCTGGGGCCCGATGTCCTCTTCACGTTTACCCCCTTTGTGGAGTTGTCAAAGCCGTTTCTCATCCCAGGCGCTCACACAGCCCCGAATGTGGCACCAGACGCTGCAGCTATTTGCACTTACCAGTGTCAAAGCCTCTTAAGTCATGGCCATAAAGTGCTATAGCAGAGATTGAGGTGACCTCTGGGTCTCTTTACCATGAGGTATGTCGCCTTTGGTATGCATCCGTCTCACATCCTATACGGGTGCTCAAGCCCAGCATAATTCTCTTTTTGACAACAGCCAGGATGCTACATTGTGCTGATATGTTATAGTACTTGGAGAGAACAGTGATTTTCAAACAGGGAAATATGATGTACCATTAAGCTGTGTGCAACCGCTATTCGTATTTATGCTGCAAAGATATAAGTGTCCTGAACGTGAAATGCAAGCATATAGGAATGCGGAAATATGCATAGTAATGAATGACAGGAGATCAAACACTTAAATATAATATCTGGCATTTGAATTTTGAAACTCTCATGGGCTGCTCAAGGAATCTAAAACTTTATATATTCAACATTTTGTCTTTTATATTTTACATTTCCCCCTGGATGTAATAGCAGGTGTCTGTGATACCACAGGATGTGATTGGTGGAAAAGTCTCAGGAGGGGGGGAGAAGGAAGCCTCAGCAGGTCTGAGAGCCAGTTTGGTGTAGTGGTTAAGAGCACGGACTCTGGGAGAACTGGGTTTGAATCCCCACTCCTCCACATGCAGCTGCTGGTGTCACTTTGGGTCAGTCACAGTTCTCAAAAGAGCTATCTCAGCCCCACCCACCTCATTGGTTATCTGTTATGGGGAGGGGAAGAGAAAGGAGATTATAAACTGCTCTGAGATTCAAAGTGAAGGGTGGGGTACAAATCCAATCTCTTATTTTTTTTCTTCACATGGGTCATTTGTACTGAGGTCTGTGTGCTCGTATCTTCTTCTACACTGTCTCACATAGCCATCCCCTCTCTCTTACTCGATGAAACCATGCTTTAGTATTGTGTGCAAACCAGACATTCTGTGATTCATACGAACAACATAATTTAAGGGGGGGAAAGAACTGCAAATAATGATTTGATCTCTATTTGCAGTTCTAGTGTCCAGGTAAAGAACAGTTTGTTAAAGGCGAGAGGAGTGACAGTTCATAATGGCAGGATGGAGAGAGTTGTGTCGCCCATTGGTTTGTTATAACTAAGGTTCCCGTCACACGGGCCAGATAACATGGGGGGGAGGCGTGGCTGTTCACCCCGGAGCAAAATTAAGCACAGTAGCCCGATCACATGGTCCCCCGGGTCTCCGTACTTCGGCTGTTAGCTGGCAAAGAAGCGGTGCGGCGCAATCACACAAGCGTTTCACATTTGTGCACATGCGTAGTTCCACAGAGCAGCACTGCTTTCAGTTTCGCGTTTGTGCACATGTGCTTACAAAAAACATCCAGTTTGCAATGGGACGTGGATGGGCGCTGGATGCCACGAGATACTAGCGCTCCCGTGATCAGACGCCCACCCGTGCCACGCATTTTCTGGATACTAGTGCACTTTCCTCGGTACTTTTAAACTCCGCATCTTCAGCGGGACGCCATGGGTTGGCCATGGGTGCGCTATGCTTCCCAGATGTTGCGGTGTGATTGCGCCCCGAAAATCCGCCCAACATTCGTGCCTTTCGCACGGCAAATTCTCCGTGTGACTGGGGCCTAAGCAGGGCAAATGCTTTTTGGGAGGCCATTAAGAGAGGAGTCCTCAACAAGTCTACTCAGAATCCACTATTCAGTAGGGCTGACTCCTAGAAACGTCTTGGTAGGATGAGTTGTACCATGGACTGGACTCCGTTGAATAACAACAGGCGATTTTATGTTCTCCTACCTTGTCGTTTGGATACAAAACAAGGAACAAAATTATCTTTAACAAGTCGACCAATCATAATGGCTTGCACCAATTGCAATCATCAAGAGACAACAATGATCGGGGTGGATCCTGGGAGAAGAGAAGAGGCATTTGCTTCCTACTACACGCCTGCACGTTGTTGAGAGGAATTCTCCAGGGGAGCATGATTAGATTTCACGAGGGAAATTTGAGTCGTGGTTTTTCCCCTTTCTAAATATATATCTTTAGTTGTGAGATACGGGTGGAATCTTGTGGAAAATAATAGAATACTTGTGGTTTGATATGCACCCTGGTTGTAAATCTACGTTAACTTTGCCATCTGTCATGCCTCTGATGGAAGTCACCAGAGACCGTTTAATAGCCTTTATTTTGTAAGAGATCCATTAAGCTCAGCCTTCAGGATGACTCTTGAGATCGGCGTTCATTTATATCATGGCTATTTACTCTCTCAGATCTTTTTTTCTTCCCTTTCCCCTTTCCCTTCTGGGAATTCAGTGCAGTACAGAAGTGTGAACACTGGTGGAAAACTGACCTTGATGAAGTTGAGATCTTAGCTGTCTTGCTCTTTCGGGCCTGCTTTGGACTAGAATGCACAAGAAACACTCTGTGCTTCCTCCACTGTGATCAGTACTGTACAATCTGATAAATGAAGGATGAAACACACACACACACTGAGAGCACTATTTGGCCACCTCTGAGTACTATGTAGTCTCATTTAGTTCTGGGTGACAGTTAAGGATATGTGTAAGCCTGTCCTATTGTGAAATAAGGTAAAGGTAAAGGTTTCCCTTGCTCAAAAGCTAGTCGAATCTGACTCTAGGGGGCGGTGCTCATCTCCATTTCCAAGCGAAGAGCCAGCGCTGTCCAAAGACATTTCCGTGGTCATGTGGCCAAAATGGCTAAATGCCAAGGCACATGGAATTTCGTTACCTTCCGGCGGAAGCAGTACCTATTTATCTACTCGCAATTTCTTGCTTTTAAACTGCTGGTTGGCAGGATCTGGGGCCAGAGACGGGAGCTCACTTCGTCATGTGGCACTCGGGTCTTGAACTGCTGAGCTGCAGACCTTCTGATCTGCAGCTCAGTGTCTTAACCTCTGAGCCACCATGGCCCCTTATGAAATACTGAGAGTTAAATGCACTTATCTTTGGGGGAGGAAGAGAAGAAGAAGAAGACAGCTCTGAGAGAACTCATGACTGACCCAAGGTCACCCAGCTGGCTGCATGTGGAGGAGGAGTGGGGAATCAAACCCAGTTCTCCAGATTATAGTCTGCTACTCTTAACCACTACACCAAACTGGCTCTCACTATTTATTCTATTTTTATACCTCACTCTTTCTCCAACAATTTCAGGGTCTTCTCCGTTTTATCAGGAGGCTAATCCAGTGAGTCTATTTAGGCAGATAGTAATTGGCCCAAGGTAGCCAAAGAAGTTTCATATCTGAGTAGGGATTTAAACTAAAACGACAACCCTGTGAAGTAATATGTTACATGAAATGAAAAAAACCTTCAAAGAATGCAATTTGCTCAAGAAACGTTTCTTCTGCTGCAACCACACACAACACTGGATACGGTCCTATCACTGTGCTATAGCAAATTTGGATTGGTCTCTGTGGAAAGGACAGGCCAGTTGCAAATGAAAGTGTCGTATCCGGTGGCGAGTGGGTGCACCCTAGACCACTGTAGTTAGCACCTGACGTTTTTGTGCTACGAAGAATATGTGGATATCATGTACAAGGGCAGAAGAGGGGAAGAAATACGAAAAGAAAGCAATGGTTATTGGCATTAGAAATAGGTATACAATTGTATAAGTGTGTGAATGTCCTCTTTTTGTGTGAACAGTAACATCTTTGGGCTTCCTTTCCTTCGTGTTTCTGCTACTCCCATACAATGCTCCCTTTAACACACCAATGACTCCCTTTAACATACTCCTTGCCCCAAGCTCATTCACACACTCAGTCTAACTAAGGACTGTTGTGATAGATCTGTCTGTAGCAGAAGAAAAGATCAAGAATCCAGGAGCACCTTAAAGACTAACATTTGTGGCAGGGTAGATGCATTTGTGAGTTACGGCTCACTTCTTTGGGTAAGTATCTTGCTCCTTTCTACTACTGTTGTGAGACATCAGCATCTGTCTCTTGGGCTTGTACGCTGACAGTTTCATAAAGTTACTGTGGGGCTGAAATATCTGTAGATGATCCAGTGGCCAGGGGTGGGTCATCTCAAACTAAAGAAGCCAAAATGCTCACAGCAAACAGAAGTGGAGGGTTTCAAATAGTCATAACCACTGTTCCCTCTAAGCTGAGTTAGTGTGAGCTAGCTCACAGTTTTTTTAGCCTCCGGCTCACAGATTTTTGTCTTAGCTCAGGAAGGATGGCTCCAGAGCAAACTAATTTATGTAGCAGCCAAATCGCTCGCTCACAACTTTAATGCCAAGAGCTCACAAAGTAGCATTTTTGCTCACAAGACTCCACAGCTTAGAGGGAACATTGGTCATAACCAGTATTCCCTCTAAGCTGAGTTAGTGTGCGCTAGCTCACAGTTTTTTAGCCTCCGGCGCACACATTTTTGCCTTAGCTCAGGAAGGATGGCTCCAGAGCAAACTAATTTATGCAGCAGCCAAATTGCTCGCTCACAACTTTAATGCCAGGAGCTCACAAAGTAGCATTTTTGCTCACAAGACTCCACAGCTTAGAGGGAACCTGTGTTTATCTCTCTCTCTCTCTCTCTCTCTTTCTCTCTCCCTCCTTTGTTTGCTGTTGATGTAGTTGAGTTTACTCATTCTATGGCTAAAATGGCAAAACCACTATTCTCCTGCACATCTAGGGTCCTGTCCATACGAGGCCTTTTGGGCCGGGAGCGGGACAGAACGGGGGCGGAGCAAACAGGCACAATCCCACGGCAACATCTGGGAACCGTTGCCTGCCCATCCCTGTTCCGTCCCAAACGCCGATACCACGCAGCAAAAAAGCACCAAGGCGGGCCGTGGGATCGGCCGGCGCGTCCTTGCGCTGCCACATCTCGGCCCCCAGCCGTACTGCGCATGCTCAAGCATGTGCAGTTCGGCAGCCTCCCCCTCCCATCGGACTCTTGCTCCCTGGCATGCCGGGGAGCGATGCGCCGCGGCCGAGGGGATCTGTGGGATCCCGCCGCGGGGTCTCAAGTTCGGTGTGGCTCTGATTAGCCACGTTTCAGCCGTCCCATGTGGCAGCAGCCTAGATGTGCTTGAATTGGATACCGTTTTTCTCTTTCCGTGACAGTAGGAACTGTTCTAGAAACTGCATCTGATCTGGCAGACAGATATAAAGGCATGGGGATGGCTCCAGCGAGCTTTTTCATTCAGCCCTCCACATCCCATTATCACCAGCATAGGCTTTTTGGTGGCTAAATGGAGTCCCTTCCTACATTTCATCAGCAGAGAACCTGGAAAACCCAACCCAGTGTGAATTGACCAATGAAATCTATATTTAAAGCTTGTCGATCGTATCCCAGTTAATCGGATGTGTACACTCTCACCATTTTCTGGACCATTTTGACCTCATACATCACGTTCCCTCACAACGGGTGTTCAGAGTTGGTGGAAATGGCTTGGGGCTAGGGATGCCAGCCTCCAGGTGGGACCTGGATATCCCTCGGAATTACAGCTCAACTCCAGACTACAGAGATCAGTTCCCCCGAAGAAAATGGATGCTTTGGAGGGTGGGCTCCATGGCATTAAGAACATAAGAACATAAGAGACGCCAATGTTGGATCAGGCCAAAGGCCCATCCAGTCCAACACTCTGTGTCACACAATGGCCAGAAATACCAGGTGCCACCAGGAGGTCCACCAGTGGGGCCAGGGCACCAGGAGCCCTCCCACTGTTGGTCCCCCCTAGAGGTTTTTTGCCTTCCTCTGAGCATAGAGCAGGGGTCCCTGGGGGAGTGTGTGTGTGTGTGTGTGTTTGGGGGGAGGTAGCTGTGAATTTCCTGCACTGAGCAGGGGGTTGGACTAGATAACCTTTGGGGTCCCTTCCAGCTCTATGTTCCCATGAATGCCAAATGGCCGTTCTGGGAGCTGGAGAAGGCCAGGGCGTGTGCATGTGGTCCCTTCACCCTGCAGGGTTCTGTGCTTGAGGGCGCAAGAAGGGCTATGCCCGCTAGTGGAAGGAGGGCTGTGGAGGGGGTGGCCCCCTGGGTAGAGCTGGGGTTGGCTGCGGTACATGGATCTGGCAACCCTGTCTCCCCCTCCCCTGCTGGTGGCCAGGAGGGACCTGGCAACTTTAAGTGGGGCCCTGCACCACAACAGCTGATCTGTGGAAAAGGAGAGAGATATTTTTTTCCCTTTGAGTTCTTGTTTGGCGTTATTGTGTCCTGACACAGGGGTAGGCCAGCCTCATCATATTTCAGAAGCTAAGTAGGGCTGGCCCTGGTTAGAACTTGGATGGGAGACCACCAACGAAGTCCAGAATTGCTACACAGAGACAGGCAGCGGCCAACCACCTCTGAACATCTCATGCCTTGAAAACCCTACTGGGTTGGCCATAAGGGTTGGTTATGTATGTCAACCAGGTACTTTGTACCATTTTGTTAGCCGCCCTGAGCCTGCTTGCAGGATGGGCGGGGTATAAATATAATAATAAATAAATAAACAAACAAGTCAGCTGCAACTGGACAGCACTTGTCACCGCCACAATGGCATTGTCGTACGGTAATAAAACCATTTAAGCCACTCAAATAACCTTCGGCCACCTCCTCTATCACTTGACAAGAAGAGGAAAACATCCTTGCTACCAGTTCTTTGGATGCATTGTGGGGATATGTCTACAAGAGGTGTATAGATAGGTTGATGATTGTAATTAAAAGGTGGAATTCACTGACAGAGGATGTAGTGATGGCCACAGGAATTAACAGCTTCGAAAGTGGATCAGATAGGTTCATGGAGGAAAAGTCTATCAATGGTTACTAGCCATGGTGGCTGAGGGGAACCTTCACAATCAGAAGCACTAAGCCTCTGAATCCTAGAGTGAGAAGGCAACATCAGGGAAAGGCCTCGGCCTCTCTGCCCTGTTGTTTGCTGTCCAGAGGAACTGGCTGGCCACTGTGTGAGACAGGAGGCTGGACTAGATGGACCAGTGGTCTGATCCTGCAGGGCTCTTCTGGTGTTCTTATCAGGGGAAGGCCTCGACCTTTATGTCCTGTTGTTGGCCCTCCAGAGGAACTGGTTGGCCACTGTGTGAGACAGGATGCTGGACTGGATGGACCAGTGGTCTGATCCAGCAGGGCTCTTCTGATATTCTTATCAGGGGAAGGCCTCGGCCTCTCTGCCCTGTTGTTGGCCCTCCAGGGGAACTGGTTGGGTTGTCCACTGTGTGAGACAGGAGGCTGGACTAGAGGGACTATTGGTCTGATCCAGCAGAGCTCCTCTGATGTTCTTACATTCTCATTGGGAGGGTGGAGTATAAATGCAATAAATAAAGAAATACATTTAGTCATACAGGGCTAATAATGGGTATTACGCACCAGGTGTTCGCCCTGGGCAGGACCCCATTGAGATTAATGTAGGCACTTTCTGGGTAGATTATTTTTAAATGCTAAAGGACAACTACTGCAGATTGTGCAGACTGCAATCTAACATGGCAGAGATTGAATGTAGACAGTCATGTCACTCATGTGCTTAACATTTGAAAGGGTGTTCTGAAATAAAGCAGGAGCTATTCCTCTTCCTTCCCCCAGGAGAGATACGGTGGCACCACCGACATCTTTTTGGCTGCCATACTTCCTTGATGCTGCCCAAAAGCACTTAACCCTGAATACTCAGATGGCCGGAGAAGATATTTTTAGTTCACCTCTCTCCTTTATAACCTTAAGGTCAAGTTGCAGTCTTTCTTGGCAACATCTGCATTGGATTGATAGGCCTTAAAATGGGCTCACCTACTAACCGGGGGGCAGTGGGGGAGGGAGGCTGATTTCCCCTGAACAATTAATAAATAAAATGAAAAGCAAATCTGTTTCATTATGGCCTACAAACAGGAAAGAGGTATCATACTGTGATGTTTTTTAGCATATCAGACCAGAGACCATCTGTCTACAAAATGAAAAGTGCGTTGGATATTGGTTTCAGTTCAAACATCGCCTGGATTTTTGTGTAATAAAATGAGTCCACCAGATACTGAAGCTGAAGCTCAAGTACTTTGGCCACCAAATGAGAAGGGAGCACTCACTGGAGAAGACCCTGATGCTGGGAAAGATGGAAGGTCAAAGAAGAAGGGGACGGCAAAGGATGAAATATTCAGTGTTATCGAGGCAATGAACATGGAATTAAGCAAACTCGGGAGCATGATGGAAGACAGGAGGGCCTGGTGTGATGTGGTCCATGGGGTCGCAAAGAGTCGTACTCGACTGTGTGACTGAACAACAAGAACAACATCTCCTTTCCCTTACAACACAGGTATCTTCATGCCTGAGCCAGGTTCTCCATGTCATTGTTCAGTAGCATAAAGGCTGACTCACGTAGTTCTTCTGAGTTGGAAAGGAGAGAGGAGGCCATGTGGTCCAAGTAGCCACATAATCAGATGTTGATGTGGACAGTATGTGAATCATGTTATATCTGTAAAGTGCCTCGAGTAAAGTATGAGTGCAGTACTATAATCTGTTTTGGATATACATCAATTTCTACTTTGTGATATGCATATGTCCCCAATGTCTCTGGTGTAGTGGTTAAGAGTAGTGGACTTTAACATGGAGGATTGGGTTTGATTCCCCACTCCTCCATGTGAATCCTGCTGGGTGACCTTGGGCCAGTCACAGGGGACTCATCTGAAAAAAGTGCTGTGTGGCCTGATTCTGCTCTGGAGTGCTGCAGAAGGAAGGTCTTCAGCTTGTCCTCTCCTGCTGTTTTTATGAGCAAAAATGGCCACAGGGAAGCCCTGTTAGAATCATTCATGTGTCCCCATTCATCCAAGATAGTTCCCTAGTTAAACATAAGAACATAAGAGACACCAATGTTGGATCAGGCCAAAGGCCCATCCAGTCCAACACTCTGTGTCACACAGTGGCCAGAAATACCAGGTGCCATCAGGAGGTCCACCAGTGGGGCCAGGACATTAGAAGCCCTCCCACTATTAATTCCCCCCCAAACACCAAGAAGACAGGGCATCACTTGCCCTAGAGCCCCTATCTATACCTTGTGGCTAATAGCCACTGATGGACCTCTGCTCCATATGCTTATCTAATTCCCTTTTGAAGCCGTCCATGCTTGTAGCCACCACCACTTCCTGTGGCAGTGAATTCCAAGTGTTAATCACTCTTTGGGTGAAGAAGGACTTCCTTTTATCCGTTCTAACCCGACCGTTCAGCAATTTCATTGAGTGCCCACGAGTTTATTTGTTTGTTTTATTTAAAACATTCATTTGGCAGCTTTCCACCAGAGGCTGTGGTCACACAGCAGGGTTAGTATGGTCTGGCCCTGCCTCAAATTTCTCCATTACTTTTTGTTATGGAGAAATTTGATCAGACATCCCATTCTTAACCCGCTTCACCCCACACTTATCCCGTGGAGGACTGATCAGACAGCAGCCATGAAGTGGGAGCTTTTCTTTATTACTTGTCCTTTGAGCATGCACATAAGCACTCATGGGAAGTATCACTTCAAACTCCTGGCAGCTGGTGGCCAATGGGATTGCACTAGAAGGGTGCTGGGATTTGTAGTGCAGCTGTGAGGGCAATGTTTTTTAAACTATGCTTTTTTAAAATTAAAAGTTTCAAAGCCAGGGGAAGAGAACAGAGAGGCCTCATCCTGTCATCTGTGTGCTGACGTTATTATTTAAAAGCTTGGAGCAAAGCTGGAGTCATGGCATCGTTCTCAGACAGCATCCTCCCCCTGGAAAAAAACACAACTTTTCAATTAACCCCTTTCCCAACCACATATGTGGTGCAAAGCTGTAGGCAGAAAACAGCTGAAACACATAGGAGTCTTTCTTTGGAAGGTTTTAAAAGGTTTTTTAAAAGAGAAGAAGAAGAAGAAGAAAAGATCTGCTTAAGTGCACACCGCTAAATGAATTTCTAAAATTGCACCAACACAGGTGTGCTCTCTAGCTTCCCAAATGGCTTGAGAAAATTCAGACATCAGGAATTGTGTGGTGAGACCAGTTCAGTCTGTAAAGGTAGGCTTTTTTCCTGGTGTCAGGCAGGTCAGCTTTGAGTTCGGGCCACCAATGACTGCAGAACGGGAGGCAGATGTCACTGTCTGAATGAACATTTTTAATCTGTAAATGAGAAGCAACGAAATCAACAAAATCGGGTCAAATAGCCTGTCTGATCATAGCCTAACTCAAGGTTTCCAAAGCAGCAAACATTAAAAAAATTCCAGACATTACAAACATAAAGCATATTCCAAAGCATTCCAAACATGAAAACATACATGTATATAAGGTTAAAACAATTAACTAAGACATATCGACACACAGCAGGGTGGAAGGCTAATAAGAGAAAGGGTGATTTCCCACAAACGCTGCTCCGCGCTCACTCCTCCCTTTTGCCCCAATGGTACGTGTCAATTTCACACAAGCTGCTGCGCGGCCGCATTTTGCCCCGCAGCTTTGTGCGATTTTCCTACGTGTCAGTTTCACACAAGCTGCTGCGCGGCCGCATTTTGCCCCGGAGCTTCGTGCGATTTTCCCCGTGTCTACTCCATCCTCCAAAAACAGGATTGAGTAGACGCGGGGGAAATCGCACGACGCTGCGGGGCAAAATGCGGCCGCGCAGCAGCTTGTGTGAAATTGACACGTACCATCGGGCCAAAGAGAAGAGTGAGCGTGGAGCAGCGCTTGTGGGAAATCACCCAGAGTTAGGGGCTGTCGAACTAAGCAGGAAAAGTCTTCACACTGGTGGAAGACAATGATAGAGGTGAGACCAATGACTCCTCCCAGGGAAGGGGATTCCATGCTTTCAGTGCCACAACCAAGAAGGCTTTTTTCTCAGATTGCCACCAGTCTAGCTTTAGAAGTTGGGGCACCAGAAGAGGGCGCTTGAAGATGGCTTCATATGGGAATAGGCAGTTCTTTGGATGTGCTGGCCCTAATCTGTATAGGACTGATCTGTCACTAAACAACATGAACCTGCGTATTGGCAAGGTGGGCACTAGTTGTCTAGCGCTGCTTCTCTTTGGCTAACTAGGCCAACACCATGTCTCTCCTCCCTCACTTTGCACTAATTGGTACTGTGGCACTTAACCTCATTATTGCTTTGATGTGCAACTTTCAACTGCATCCTTAGATCTCTCCTGTGCTCGAGTTAATTCAGTGCTCTCTTGCAGAAGTGGAGCTGAATAATAACACTTTTTCACATCCAACAAAGGACTATGGCGACATGTGCAATAAAACATGAACAGTTCAAGAAGTGCTGTTGATCTTAATGTTTGAGAGTAAGTTGCTAGACTAAATTAGTTCTCCTAAGCTCCAAGAAACTGTTGCCATATTGCCTGCTTTTCAGAACCTATCATCCTATTCTAATTTCATTATCTCTTTGGTGAAATGCGGCTGTTGGGAAGTATTACCGCACTACTGTGGTGCATTCTCTCTACAGACATTACATAAAAATTGTTTGCTCATGTGGTCTTTTTTTGTTAACTATGTCTGTATTCAAATAATTTGGCTGGAAAATCCCCTGTTGAGAGAGAAGCATAAAAGATTTGAGAGAAATCAACCCCTCTGCAATTGCAAATATTAGAAGCAGGCAGTTCCTGTGCATTTGAGAAACAATGTTTGTTGAATGCTCTATAGTGATTGGCTGAAAGTCCAGCTGGCCTAATTGCAAAAAAAAAAAAAAATGCATGCTTACAAAAGCCAACTAATCAAAAGTGGTTTTGCGAGTCACTTCTGCTAGTAATAAGAACCGGGAGCAGATCTTTCAATTAAACCCAGTGTTGAAATGCAGCGTCTGTTTTGAATCCATCCGTTGGACTCGAATTTTCATTGGACTGAGCACTGTATTTCGTTTGGCACCGTGTGAATCTGTGAATGCTGATCTAATTTGTGCCATTCTTCAAAACCGATTCTGGAGATTATAAATCAAAAAATGTGTCTCTTGAAAAGAAAGTGCTGTGCGACGGCAGGCATCTTTATCATAACACCCCGGGCTCTGCTTCAGGTATTCTGGAGAAGAGCTGGGAAGTGAAGCTCTTTCTAAGAGGCAGTTCTGGCAGATGCACTTTTGGCTAGGGATGGAATCCTACCTGAAGAAGAAGGTGGGATTCCATGCATGATAGGAGACCACTGCTATCATTCTGTGTTAATCAAGACAAGTGCCACATGCCAGAGATATGTGCTGGGCAGTAACTTGGTCATCTATTGTTTATTTATTTACTTACTAGAAATAATGCCCGTTGCGGAAATAAATACAACGGGATCTAGAAAGAGGCTCTGGGAGAGTTCTCTGGCTTTGGGCAAACAGTGTCAGTTTCCTGTGGCGACCTCAGCAGGGTTTAATGACAGAGTCCACTGTTTTCTCCAGAGGGACTGATCTCTGCTACCTGAAGAGCATTTGTATGTTTGAGTTATCTGTAGCCCTCACCTGGAGAGTGGTAACCATTGTTACCCATTCTCCTCTCCCCTATGAGGTATGTTATGCAACTGAAAATTCCAACTGCCTTGCGGGGGGGGGGGGTTGAGGTGTGGAATGGACTGAAGTCCAATCAGCTTCAATATGCAAAAGACCAGGTTGTCGCAGCAGTTGTGGTGTGGGCGGGACCCGGGCTTTGTCTTCTGATTGGTGGCCATATATGCTGAGGAGCAGTGCCATCAGCCATACACTAAGGGAGTGCATTTTAGAATTAGAACTTTGGCACCCACTATTCAATTATATATAAGGAGAGATTACTGGCTGTCATTTCCCCAGAAAGCACTTTCCTGGGGGCACCTTCTTGAGGGAGGGGTGTAACTCAGACCCCTTAATCCCAATCCTCACCAAATTGGGAGGGCAAGTAGAGGAGAGCCAGGTGGAGATCCTCTGGGAGTTTAGTGTCTTTAGCTTTCACAGGAACCCTTCTATACACTCCTGCGAACCTGCACCTGTCAAAATATCAGGTGGTCATTTTGATGGGTGCATGTTCAGGAGGTTCAGGAGTGTATAGAATGGATCCCGTGCAAGCCAGAGACATCAAACCCACAGGAGACCTTCCCCCGGATGCTCTTCTACATGCCCTCTAAGATCCTCCTCCCGTTGCTTTGAAGTTAGGTAAACATTTAGATTGAGCGGACACAGTCTGTCTGGAACGGTGTCTGCTCACAAACCAGCAATGACCTCCATGAACAGCTTGGAAACTCATGCCAGTTGACCTGCCACAAACTTTACTTCACGAACCACCCAAAATTAATCACAAACTTTAGTTCGTGAGCCAGTTTGTGCCCATCTCTACTATTTTCTATTCCAGTCTTTGCTTGGAGGTCAGGTCTTCTGGGAAGGTAGTCATTTTGCCTATCTGGCAGAACAGGCCTGCTCCAGCCTGAAGGGTTTGTTCCACCCTGCTCTCCAAGGTTTTCTCAACACCTGGGTAGGCTTTTCTTTCTCTCTTGGGCAACCAGTGCCACCACCTGACCTTTGTAGGAATTGCCGGCTGGGAGGGTCAGGACTCCCAGCTTCCCTTCCATGTTCTGAGGCCTTGCCTCTGGGTCTCCCGTACCCCAGTGCCTGGTCACCACGGGGAGAGTTCCTGGAGGAATAACCACTTGCCAACTGACTGCCTTCTTCTTTCTGGTGCTCCTTTTAAAATACTGTGTCCAAGACGGTGGAGGTCTAGGTGGTACAGAGAACCCCTACCAGCATCCAAAGTTATAAGGTATTTATTAAAAGAAAATGTTCACAAGCATACTTCTAGCACAGTATCAGATTGAACAAGGGATTAAAAAGAAATGGGTAAAATGCAATTCCTCTGTCTCTAGCCAGTTTGGTGTATTGGTTAGGAGCACAAACTTTAATCTGGGAGAACCAGGTTTGATTCCCCACTCCTCCACATGCAGTTGCTGGTGTGACCTTGGGTCAGTTATAAATTCTTTCAGAGCTGTTCTCTCAAGGGCAGTTCTCAGAGAGCTCTCTCAGCCCCACCTACCCCACAGGGTATCTGTTGTGGGGAGTGGAAGGGAAAGGGATTGCAAACCACTCTGAGACTCCTTCGGGTAGTG
>NW_015165883.1:55798-77017 GCF_001447785.1 Gekko japonicus
CTATCATCTATCTATCATCTATCTATCTATCTATTATCTATCTCTATATCTATATCTATATCTTGTCTAGTGCCATATTTTTTCTAGTGCCATATTTAATAACAATATTTTGGGTACATATGGTAAATCTATATCCAATATGTTTAAAGAAAGATGGTATAGATTTTATATGTGGTTAGAAAGTAAACATTGCAATAGACACACAAGATGGTAATTAAGTGAATGAAACTGATACATCTATTTTAATGATGTGAAAAACTATAAATAAAATTCTTTAAAAAAGAAAAGAAAGATGGAGGACAGGCCTACCCTCTACTGCTAAGTGGTAATATTTAGGAAGCACAAAGAAACCCTTTCTACACATTCTAGGCTTATAGAATGAACATGCATCTAAAGTAACAGGGATGCACTGACAGGTTCCACTGCTCTAATTGATATGTTTTAATTCTTAAGTTTCCGTAGAGCTTACAGATGTATGCACGTAGGTTCTCCCTTCTTAAAATCAGGACATGTGAAAGAGCACAGTTCCCGATCTTAGGAAGAGAGAACAAACGCATAACCTCTGTAGACTCTCCTTCCAATAAGCAGTTGTAAATTAGAGTAGAAGCTTGCTGTTAACAATCCCCATGCGTATTCATGGTACGTGGTTGGGATGCACACAGAGAGTTAATTCTGCACGGTTATCTGTGATATCCATTTGCTTTAGAATGATATGCAATTATTGAAAGGTATACCAGACACACTTCAAAATAAAGCATATCGAGGTATACAAAATCCCTAACACTGGAGTCCTGCAAGCTTATAGGTGTAGTGGGTCAGACCACATCAGTGGATGAAACTCATTTTCGGCTGCGGGCACACGGGCAAGAAAATGCCGGGGGGGGGGAGCGTGGCTGTTTGTCCCGGGGCTAAAAACCATGCGGTTGCGCGAGCAGACCTACCGTGGAGGTCCTGTGGTAGGGGGGAGATGCCGATCAGTCCTGCGGCAAGGCAAAGAAGCGGGGCAAGCAGGGTTGGGTTTTTTTAAAAAACTCAAATGTGCACATGTTCCCTTGGGTGCTTGTGTGCATCTGTGGAGACTTTGGAAAAAAGCCCTTTTTGCGAGGGGCCATGGGCAGGCACCAGAACTACCACTGGAAACGCGATCAGACGCCCACCCTTGCCCCGCGGTTTTTACCGTGCATCTTCTGTGGGAAGCCTCGGGTTCGCCACGGGAGCTCGACGCTTCCCAGATGTGGCGGTGAGATTGCGCCCGGAAAATCCGTGTGACCACAGCCTTCGTTATGCAAGTATGTACTCAGAGGTGGTCAGTTGAGAATAGATGCAGCCATTTCCATCCACTAAGCGTGCCAGTCTGGTAGTATAATCTTAAGCAGCTATAGCCGCATTGAGTTCAGTGGGACTTACTCTCTAGGACTGGACCTAGCAACGCTGTCCTCAGCAGAGAATGGGATGCACCATTCTAAACCTGTTTTCATTGGGCAGAAAGGGGTAACTCTCCTTAGGATGGCCCCCCAAGCCACCAAAATTACACACACCCACAGAGCTACAGCTATTGCTATGTAAGTCCCAAATATGCACATTCCACTAGTAGAAAACACCATCAAAGATTTCCAAAATAATATATTAAACAATTATAAAGTTGGTGGTGTCACAACAAGGCTCATAGTGTAAGAAGCGAATCATAGGAACCTTGTGCTTTGTCGAAATTGCAGAAATCGGGTTCCACTTACACGGCCGGCAAACTGAAGAAGTCGAAAGAAATGCATCTTCCAAGTATCTAGAATGGGCATCTTTGCAAAGGCTGTTTGGAAAATGTTTTGACTATGTGGACTCCTCCAAGCAAGTAACACCGGCTACGTGGACTTTATGTCTTTATCTACAAAGGAGGAAATATTGCATCTTATGCCTTATTATAGTTACAGTATGTATTAATGTTGTTGCTGTGACACCACCAACTTTATAATTGTTTAATATATTATTTTGGCAATCTTTGATGGTGTTTTCTACTATTGGAATTTGTATATTTGGGGCTCCTGTGACACTAGTCTTTTCCCCTTGTTGCTTGGATTTGTTGCAGTGTAAGTGGCTGGATGCGTTTTCTCCACGCAGTCATAGTCCCTATTGCCCTGATCTGGACAGCTGATGCTAGCCGAATCTCTCCAGATCTCAGAAGACAAGGAGGGTTGGCCTGGGTTAGTATTTGGATGGGAAACCATCAAGGAGGTTCAGGGTTGCAATGCAGAGGCAGACAATGGCAAACTACCTCTGAACATCTCTTGCCTTGAAAACCCCAACGGGGTTACCATACGTTGGCTGTGACTTGACGGAACTTTCCACCACTGGTCATTTTCTCTAGAAGCCCTGCAAACACAACTTTAATGTTGCGATCTGCATAAGATTTGCTATCTTGAATGCATATGTAACAAAGAAGCTTTCTTCGTGGCTCTCTCTCTCTCACACTCACTTTCTGTAAAACAGTCCCCCCCATGCACAGTCTCCTGTTTCCTAATGGAGATCAGGGTGAGGACTCAAAAACCACATGGCTATAATTGCTTTCATGGCAGGTTTATGTCTCAAGTCTGCTGTCCTCAGTTTTATTCCAGTCATTTCATGGTGTTCTATCATCATTTGCAATAAACAAGCAGTATCTTATCTCTTTCGGTTGTTGGGACTTGTTTCTTCCTTAATACGTTGCTGTTGATGAAACTGGCTTTTTTCTTTTTTTTAACTCTGCTTCGAATAGGAAAAGAAAGTTGTTTCACATTTCAAGGGGCTGTGCATAGACATTTTCTGTTTTCCCCTACCACCAAAGCCCAATGAATGCCCAAAGTGCTCCTGAAGCTTAAAAACCCCTTAGAGCAGCATCTGATTCAACACGAGAGAGCTGCGGAGGGAAGATAAAAAACAGAAGTTCCCATTTGACCATGAAAGCACTTTAGGGGTGCCCAGAGGGTTCTTGGGGAACCTTGCCTTTTCCCTTTAAGATCAGTGCATTAAGTCTGAAGTGCACTAAAAGTTTAGGGGCATACTGGCCGGGGAAGTCCTTGATTCTTTTTCTTTCTGATTGCTGCTTTCAGAAAGCCAGGCCTTGGAAAGTTCTTGCGCACCAGCTAATAACTCAAGGCGTTATATGCAGTTCTTCCCTTTATTGATTTGCATGGGCCAAAAGCTTTCTCTTCAGCAGAAAGCAATCAAAACTCCATCATCGACAGGTTCCGGCTGTGGATGGGGAACGATGCGTAGAATGGTAGAATTCCTAATGCATGGCCTCTCAGTGTAAACAGGAATTAAAAATTTGACGTATTGAACATGCTAATCATTATTCAAAACAGCATTGTCACAATAATGCAATGGACGAGGCTCGAGCGAGAGAGGTCCATCTACCATTAAAGTGGTTATCGATTGAAGGTTAATGTTGTGTGTCTAAGAGATCCCTCCGCTTCCCTCTGATAATCAAATAAGTGCAGAATTGAATGACTTGGCTAAACTGCTTGGGTTGGTGTCCATTTGATTCAACAGAGGAGAGCAGCATTGATTGTTTAGAAGAGTATCCACTGAGTCTTAAAAGGCTTTGACTGCCCAACCTTCAAAGCGATCTGTTGACTGGAAGTGACCATATGCATACCAATTAGAGAATCCAATTTGTCTATATGGGCTTTTATTTTTTTAAAGCTATGTTTTTATTTCTTATTAACACTTTAGCATCCGATTGTCCTGGCTCTTGCTTTTTCATGTATGTAATTGCAAAGTGAAGAGCCTATTGGCTCGTCTGTATGTGTGTGTGTTTATATAAAGGGTAAAATGTAATGGATGCCCCCATGCAAATGCTGGTGATACCCAGTGAATAACAGTAATGGTCCACAACCAGACATTATTTCCTAGATTTCTGTACATGTAACTGGTCAATGCCAGCTGTCATGTTTTGGTGACTATCGGTCCTGCATTTCAGGCAGTTTTTGCATGTATATATATCATTCTTTATTATGGTCATGGACCAGTATAATAGAAAACAAATAAGTACAGATAAGGGAGCAATAAAATTATAAAATGTAATGGCATTTAAAATTATAAATAGGAATCTAAAAAACTTTAAAATACAGAAATGATAAAATCAATATTTAAGATCAGAAATTAGATTTAGACCTATCTGCACTTTATCTCTTTCCTAGTTTGGTATGCCAACCAACCAAATCTGGCAACCATCCTGGTCATCTTTTGATTGTTTCCTGCCAGCATAATTGACAAAAGTATCCTTCTATTATGACCTGGAAAGGAGTTAACTATAGGCTTAATCAAAACTTCCCTAATATTATGATATATAATACAATCGAAAATTACATGTTCCAATGTTTCATCAGTTCCCATCCCACATACACATCTTTTCTTCAGTGATCTAGTAAATCTGGCCTCCATTATGGCTGAGGGTAAAACGTTGTATCTTAATAGGATAAAAATTCTTCTATGATTGCTGAAATCTAAATATTTGATGTAAGGTCTCAAAACTATCTTGTTAAGTGTACTTACATCAAAAACAGGGCTCCTAATCCTGCTCACATCCATCTGTCGTTCAACATCTAATATTCTTTGTTTTAGAACAGATCTAGCCTGATCATGTCCCAAAGATAGTATAAACTGTTTTGAAAAACCATAACAGGACAGTTTATCTTCTATCTTTTTTCGCCATAAAGGAACAAAGTTATCTTGCATCATAGTATGGGAAAGGCCAGTGGGTAAAAAAAAAAATCAGTTTTAACCAGTAATAAAAGGCAGCAATCCACAGTCTTGCCTCCACCATAACCAGGCCAGCCTCTAAGCGGATTGCAGCATTTGAAACACTTGTTGGACTTTGAAAAATAGCTCTTAAAAATTTCGATTGTGTTCTTTCAAGTAAGGTCAAGTTTGTCAGGAGGGACAAAGGAGCTCCATATAATAATTGGGGTAATACCTTTATAGTAAATAACTGAATGGCAGCTTCTAGGTTACAACCTCCTTTGGACCAGAAGAACTTTTGAATAGCTCCAGCACTTTTCTTCGCATTGGCTGACAGGTAGTCAACATGACCTTTCATATGACCAGATGACTGAAATACAACTCCAAGATATCTATAGCAACGAACTTGCTCAATGGGACGAGAGTCAATAACCCAGTTAAACATCCTAGGCTTGTTGGCAAAAGCCATTATTTTAGCCTTTGTGTAATTTATCTCTAAGCAGTTCTGACTGCAGTATTGCCAAAGAGCACACAGAGCTCTCTTAAGTCCCTTAGGGGTCCTAGAAAGCAAGACGGCATCATCTGCATAAAGTAAGATCGAAATGTGTCTATCTGCAAGCTTTGGAGGATGGAATTCAAGTTTATACAAAAACTGAACCATGTCATTGATGTAAATATTAAATAAAAGAGGTGCCAAGATACATCCTTGTTTTACTCCTCTATCTGTGTAGGATTGTGAGCCTCCCAAGTGGTGGCCTGCAGTCTCCTGGGATTATGATTGATCTCCCGGTGACAGAGATCAGATCACCAAGAGGAAATGGCCACTTGGGAAGGTGGACTCCCCACTGAAGTCCCTACCCTCTCCAAACCCCACCCTCCTCAGGCTCCACCCCCAAAATCTACAGGTATTTCACAACCTAGAGCTGGCAATCCTATATGTGGATGTCAGATATTTCATATTCGCTGTAATAGAGAGCTGGAGGCTAAACCTGCACATACCAGTTGGCAGCTGTCGAAGAAGAAGATCCAGTTCAAGAACTCAGTCAACTGCTTCTACCCCTTATTTTGCACCCTGATCACTTATCTGAAGTTTTCTCCTCTTGCAGTGCAGTCGTAAGTGGAGTAATGCTGTTTTAAGTTCCTTGCCCAAGGGTGTAACTCTGTTTAGGATTGTGCTGCTAAATTGTGTTCCCTCTAATCCCCCCCCCCCGCTGAGCAGACCAGTTCATAAGATTAACAATTCTTTTCTAAAACACAACAATTTATCCATATTTCTCACTTACACAATATTGCAAAAAATAGTACACATAGTCCATCATAATGAGTACCCGGTTGTGAACTCATTTCAACTTTAAAGTCTTCCTCAGACGTAATCCAATATTTAAAGGAGGTGTCAGCTTCTTAAATCCAGCTCAGCATTGTAAATTCTTAATTTCTTAATTTCCTTCATAATGTCTTCTGGTTCCATAATAAGTGTTTATTTCTGGAGCAAGCCCATCCTTTGTATGTGCAAAAAAGCCTCCTGAATCTTACTGGCCATGCTCTCCACAAACACCAACTTATTTAGGTGTAGCAATCCAGTCCTTATTATATATTATATCTGGCTAAAGCCTTCATTATTCTGGTTGGTAAATGCATTATATATTTTTTTCACCCGGCTAAAGCCTTCATTTTCTATCTGGCAAATGCTGACACCTCCTTTAAATATTGGATTACGTCTGAGGAAGACTTTAAAGTTGGAATGAGTTCACAACCGGGTACTCATTATGATGGACTATGTGTACTATTTTTTGCAATATTGTATAAGTGAGAAATATGGATAAATTGTTGTGTTTTAGAAAAGCAATGTTAATCTTATAAATGTTGGTCTTATCACAGGGTTTGCTTGTCGTTTTTTCCTATAGATATCTGTGATCCCTTTTGTTTTGTTTTGTGATCTTAAAATGGGCAATGGGTAGTGCAAGATAGCTGCCGAGCAGGACCTTCTGTGCTAAGAGAGCCAGTTTGGTGTCATGGATCAGTGTGCAGACTCTAATCTCGGAGAACCAAGTTTGATTCCCCTCTCCTCCACTTGCAGCTGCTGGATGACCTTGGGCAAGCCATAGTTCTGACAAGAGCTGCTCTTGAAAGAGCCACACCTGCCTCACAGGGTGTCTGTTGTGGGGAGGGGAAGGGAAAGGAGTTTGTAACCTACTCTGAGACTCCTTTGGATAGTGAAGGGTGGGGTATAAATCCAATCTCCTCCTCCTCCTCCTCCTCGTCTTCTTCTCCGTGGCTGTTCACGTGCACAGCTTAGAGGGAACATTGCTGCTGATCCCACAAAGTGCCAGGAATGTTTTCTGATGTTATATAAAACTGACAATTGTTGGTGAACTGCAATAATGCAATATTGCTCGGCGAGCAGGAGACATCACAAGTCCTTAGATCTGTAAGAATTCTGTTACTCAGTTCAACCAAGAGTTTGCGGACTCTTTTTTTTAATTATTATTTTGCCACCTGCTGAAAGTAGCACAGAGCCCACCCACTTCATATCAAAGAGTGCAAAATACAGGCAATATCAGCCCTGGAGGGAGAAGCACAAGATAAAAGGGAGATCATGTTAGTCCTTTGTATTGTCACATCTGTTTCCTGTAACCGACAGACACAATCGACCATGTGTCCGTCCCCCCGCTTCTCTTCTGATTGTGGATCAGATGCAGTTCCATCTCTCGTTGCCCTGCTTTTTAAATATGAAATATGTTTCTGGAGTCCTGAACCTTGATTGTACCTCTCATCTCGAATCTGCCGCATTCTCTAATCTGCTGATGTATCTGTTCCATCCTTTGGAATGATAGAGGAGAAGGCAAAATTAATCTGATTTCATCAAAGTTCTGGAAACAAAAAGATAGTTGAAAACTTAGTTGAATAATTTTTGTTGCTGTTTGTTCAATGTCTCGTGACAAGAAGGGTTTCCCCCCTATTTGCATACATTGTCATAGGAATTCTCAATTGTATTTCATCAGAGGACCCTTGGTTGTGGAAGTAATTTTGGTGTGTGTGTGTGTGGGGGAGTCCCAGCAAGAGTTTTATGGCTCATTTTTAGATACGTTCAAAATGAAATTGCAAATAGAGCAACACACTTTAAGGACATTCGTGTTGGCTATTTTATTTGTTTGTTTGTTTATACGCACTCGAATTTTCTCCCAAATGGAGACCCAGTGAAACTTAAAATGTTGTTCTCTTTGAGGTCAGTTAGACCGAGAGAGACAGACTGGCTGAAGATCGCCCAGACGGCTTCCCTGCCAGAGATTCAGGTCTAGATTTCTGAGATCCTGGACTGAAACTCTAACCTCTACACCATACTGTCTTGACACTAGTCAAATAGATTCAGGTGGGCAGCCGCGTTGGTCTGAAGCAGCAGAACACAGCTGGAGTCCTGTGGCACCTTTGAGACCAACAGAGTTTGATTCTGGGTATGAGCTTCCGTGTGCACACATCTGTATCTATAATTTGCCTTGGAAGCACAAAAGCTTTTTCACAGAATCCCTGTTTCTCCACATTTCCTAGTTGAGGGGGGAATGCTGTTCAGTTACAAAGATGACCTGAATCCAATGGTAACAAGAAAAAAGAAATTTTTACTTTCAAAAATAGAAACATGTCTATAGCATATTCATGTAGGAGCATTTACCTTACTGTGAACAGGTTGACTTCAAAAAAGTTAACACTACAGCTTCAAGCCCAGGTAAGAGATAGAAGAAGAGGGGTTCTATCTCCCTTATAAATAAAAGCTGAATGGTGGTGAGACTTCTCTAGAGCATTCCATACGCTCCGGAATTGGTTGGCGCCCTGGTGTGTCACTCAGAATCTGTCCCTATCCACTGGTTGCATTGCTTGAGTCTCGCCTCCAACATTCTAAACAGTTTGCTGTTCCTCTCCCTCCCATAGCCAGTCAGAACACAGAGGCTATTTGCATATGCAGCCTCATTGGCCTTTGCCTCAGAACACAGAGGTCGTTTGCATATGCAACTTGATTGGCTTTTGCCTCTAACATTCTAAACAGTTTGCTGTTCTGAGGTAAAATGTGTCCAATCTCCAGGTGAGGGCTGGAGATCACTCAAAATTACAACTGTTCTTTAGGTAGCAGAGATCAGTTCCTCTGGAGAAAATGGTGGACTCAGTGTCATTATACCCTGCTGAGGTCACCACAGCAAATTGACACTGAGTGTCCAAGGCCAGGGCACCTGCCCAGAGCCTCTTTCTAGAGGCCGTTGTATTTATTTCCACAACGAGCCTTTTCCCTAGTATAAGATAAAACAGAAGACAAGCGACAACAAAGGAGGCTCACGGTCTAACCAATGAGAGGAGGGTGGGGCCAACTGCCAAGTGTACCTGAGTGAGAGAATTCTCTTAACTCTTTCCATCCCAGATCCTCTTGCAGGCAGAGTTACAATATTCATGTACATGTATAGAGGTTTTGTGAGGGAGATTAAAAGATCACAAAATGGTCTTTCCAGTTCAGAATAGTTTATTGACTAGGAGGGACACTTGAAGAGGGTTCTAAAGACTGGGATTCCAGAACCAGTCTGAATAAGGCCAGACAAGTGTCAGCAGCTTACATAAAATAAATCAGGGCTCCAGCCCTAATTGTTGGAAGGTCTGTGGACAAAAAGGTAATCCAATTCACTTGTGGTGGAAATGCCCCAATAGCCATCATTTTTGGTTGGCTGTCTCAAAGGCAATCTTCCAGATTACCAAGATTAAGCTCCCTTTCTTGCTGAAGTTGTTTACATTTGATATTTGGGATGATTTCCAAATTGCTAAAGAGACAAGGAATTTTTTCCAAATTATTACCAGTGGGCTGTTTGACAATCATTGCTTCCTGTTCAAATCGAGTTGGACCATCCTTAGATAGATGGCATGAGAAACTTTGGGAGATCTGTGCTTTTATTTTTTTAAAAAAATAATTTATTTTCTCAAGGGAAAAAAAAGGTGGGATACAGAAGGGAAAAAGGGGAGAGGGAAAATATAGATTCATAAAGTTTGCTAAACATTATGAATTGTTACGTACAACAAGTAAAATCAGATATACCACCAAATGTATTACATAATTCAAATGCAGAAACAATAAAGCATCAATATTACAGAATTTTGGGTCAGATTCTCTCTCCAAGGAACAAACAAAAACTCTCCCAAAATTAGCAACAATATATTAATGATAAAAGAAAATACATCTTTAACAGTTGAACGGACTTCTGTACTAAAAACCTAAATATTGTCTCGTTTACCAAAATCTAAATTTTATTCTTACCGATTATTTAAATACTAAAAGAGTACAAAATAAAATATTGAAATTATAATCAATATCTTCATCATTTTAATGTGATATTCAAATAATTCCAGAACTAAAAAAGAAGAAAGTTAATTATTCCCATAGTCTGAATAATAAGCTTGCTATTTTGGTTGAAATTCATTCAGTGGTCTTTTATTTATATAATTGGTTATTTTTTTCCAGTGTTGCATACTCAGCTAGTTTTTCTTCCCAGATCTCTATTGTAGGATAGTCTTCTATCTCCCATTTCATTGCAAATATTATTCTGGCAGCTGTCAACATATATCGAAGTAGGTCTTGTGAGGTTCTGTCTATATTATCTGGAAGGATTCCCAGTAACATAGTCTCTAGTTTCATTGGGAATTTAATTTTTAAAATATCTTGAATTTTTTTCCATGTACTTTTTTCCAGTATCTTTTTGTCTTGATGCAGGTCCACCACATATGCTAAAAGGTGTCCTCT
Organism: Gekko japonicus; assembly: GCF_001447785.1. Lineage (NCBI taxonomy): Eukaryota > Metazoa > Chordata > Lepidosauria > Squamata > Gekkonidae > Gekko > Gekko japonicus. The sequence continues at coordinate 66,282 of NW_015165883.1, forward strand.
TCTTTTTTACATTTCCAGCAAGCCCCTTTGTAATTCTTGTCCATTTTAGCAATATATTTTGGGGTGACGTACCATCAGTAAAACATCTTGTACCAATTTTCTCTTAATGCTTGACAGGAGATCTGTGTCTTGGAGAAAATTGTACATAACTCCCTTTTCTGTAGTTCACATCATAGTGTGCAATGAAGTAGCTATGAAGACACCTGGAATCCTGTCTTTGATTATTTAAAAGTCAGAGGCATCCTAGTATGGAAAAAAAAGATGATAGATTTTGGTTCTCTCTTTGATTGCTTTTTCCTGTGAAGCTGGTATACCTTCCACCATCCCCTGGAGAATGAAATATGTTTATATCTGGGTACCGCATTTTAGGTGATTCTCACTGCATTCAGTACTTAAATGTCTGTTCCTTCTATTGCTAATGTTAAGGTTGTTTCAGTGTATAGTCTCAGCTCAACTGCTACATTTCATGGTCCTTGTATTTCTCTGACTATGGCCTCGGTCACACGGGCCAGATAACGTGGGGGGGGGAGGTGTGGCTATTTTTGCCGCTGCAATGTAGTCCGCCACTACCTGATCCGACACTGTGGTGGTGGGCCGGGATTGTTTCCAGCGGTGCGTGTTTCCGGCATGCTTCAACGCGTAAAACATCTTGTACCAATTTTCTCTTAATGCTTGACAGGAGATCTGTGTCTTGGAGAAAATTGTACATAACTCCCTTTTCTGTAGTTCACATCATAGTGTGCAATGAAGTAGCTATGAAGACACCTGGAATCCTGTCTTTGATTATTTAAAAGTCAGAGGCATCCTAGTATGGAAAAAAAAGATGATAGATTTTGGTTCTCTCTTTGATTGCTTTTTCCTGTGAAGCTGGTATACCTTCCACCATCCCCTGGAGAATGAAATATGTTTATATCTGGGTACCGCATTTTAGGTGATTCTCACTGCATTCAGTACTTAAATGTCTGTTCCTTCTATTGCTAATGTTAAGGTTGTTTCAGTGTATAGTCTCAGCTCAACTGCTACATTTCATGGTCCTTGTATTTCTCTGACTATGGCCTCGGTCACACGGGCCAGATAACGTGGGGGGGGGAGGTGTGGCTATTTTTGCCGCTGCAATGTAGTCCGCCACTACCTGATCCGACACTGTGGTGGTGGGCCGGGATTGTTTCCAGCGGTGCGTGTTTCCGGCATGCTTCAACGCGGCAAGAAGAGTGCACTGGAGCGATCAGACGGAGGAGGTCCATCTGTGGTCCATCGCAAGCTTTTGATAGTGGATTTTCACAGGTACCTTTTAACTCTGGATCTTCGGCCGGACGGGACGGGTTGGCTACGGGTGTGTGACGCTTGCCAGATGTGCCTGTTTGATCGTGCCCGTAAGACCTGCCCGGCATCTGTGAGTATCACGTGGCAACTTCTGCGTGTGATCGGGGCCTAAGATATGTAAACGAAGCCTACTGCTCATTAAATAATTTTTGTAAGTGTCAGCAGCTAATTGGACAGAACCATCCCAAGAACAGATAAAAGGAAGTCCTTCTTTGCCCAAAGAGTGATTAACACATGGAATTCACTGCCACAGGAAATGGTGGCTGCTACAAGCATGGAGGGTTTCAAAATGGAATTAGATAAGCATATGGAGCAGAGGTCCATCAGTGGCCATTAGCCACAAGCGGATCTTCGGCCGGACGGGATGGGTTGGCTACGGGTGCATGACGCTTGCCAGATGTGCCTGTTTGATTGCGCCCGTAAAACCTGCCCGGCATCTGTGAGCATCACATCGCAACTTTTGCATGTGATTGGGGGCTAAGATATGTAAATAAAGCCTACTGCTCATTAAAAATAATTTGTAAGTGTCAGCAGCTAATTGGACAGAACCATCATATAAGAAGCAGCTGAGAGAGGCAGCAAGAGAGAAGCAGCTGGAGGGCTAAACGAGATGAGAAAGGTGACCCTGGGTTTGCCCCAAGGATACCCTACCATTTTCAAGAGTGAATGTCCACCTGGAAATGCCTTTAACCTGTGACACAGGGGCCCAGTTCTGCTCAGGATCCCCATGGTGTGAAGGCAAGACCCTGTCTTCCCCTTGTGCTGTGGTCATCCCAACTAGAACTGGGTCCTTGTGGTGCAGGTTAAAGGCATTCCTATGGGGGGGGGACTGGCTCCTGAAATGGCAGGACAAGCCTGGGGTGAACTTGGGGATGCCCATCTGATCTAGTTAGGCCCTGAGAAGGCAGTTGGGACATGGTTGTAAGTCAGAAGACCTCCAGGAACATGAAGAGAAGATAGGTATCAGCCAGGTTTATGGCTACCAGCCAAAGGCTTCCGAGAGCTGATTCCTTAACATGGTGTAGTGGTTAAGAGCAGTGGACTCTAATCTGAAGAACTGGGTTTGATTCCCCACTCCTCCACCTGAAGCCTGCTGGGTGACCTCGTGCCAGTCACAGTTCTCTCAGAACTCTCTCAGCCCTACCCACCTCACAAGTTGACTGTTGTGGGGAGAAGAAAGGAAGGCAATTGTAAATTGCTTTGAGGCTCCTTAGGGTAGAGAAAAGCAGGGTATAAAAACCGACTCTTCTTCTTCTTCTCCCTCCTCCTCCTCCCTATCAGACATGTTAAAAGAAAGCACAGCCAGCCTGGGGAGAAGCTGAAAGATCTGTGACTGAACCTCTCTGAAGAGATGGGAGGAGGACTTCAGGAGGATCAGAAGGAAAACAGCAAGACAGTTTGAGTCAGCCAGGTACTGGCATCACAAGGAGGCCTCCCTGTCAGTCAATACATTACACTTCATCCATCAGTAAGCACGTGAAGTACTAGCTGGTGTAGAGGAGTAGGGAAATCTGCCTATTTCTTTTTAGTAGAGAGACTGGTCTATCAGAGCCTCATCTTAGTAACACTCCTTTACTATTTAAGGCTTGAGGGTTCTTCTTCTTCTTCTTCTTCTTCTTCTTCTTCTTCTTCTTCTTCTTCTTCTTCTTCTTCTTCTTCTTCTTCTTCTTCATTTAGTTTGCCATGATTGTAATGGGGAAATTCCTGAGGGTATGCGTGAATGGCTGTGTGTGTGAACTGCTCTCTATGGTAGGCGTCATAACTCTTTCCAAGATACCTCCCTGTCTACGGATGACCTTGAGCCGAACTGTGCCAGCTTGCTATCATAGATAAAGAAGACATATATTCTCAGGTGTGTGTGTGGGGGGGTAGTGAGTGCAGATGTTAGGCAGGGTGGCTGAGATGTGTGATTGGTTGTATGGAAGGGGGAGGGCTTGTTTGAACTGTCTGTATCTTTGGATTCTCCCGCCAGAACCTCAGCTCTGATACAGTACTGATCTAGACTGGAATATGATTATTCTTCAATAAACAAATCATTGCCTAAGAGAGTGCTGTTGAGAATAACTTCTTCTTCTTCTTCTTCTTCTTCTTCTTCTTCTTCTTCTTCTTCTTCTGACCTGACTATCAACCTGACAGTGGATCTGGCAGTGATTATAACCCTTTGGGCCTGTCAAACTCTGTATTTAGTTTGCAATGATTGTAAGGGGGAAATTCCTGAGGGTGTGTGTGAATGGCTGTGTGTGTGAAGTGCTCTCTATGGTAGGCGTCATAACTCTTTCCAAGATACCTCCCTGTCTAGAGGATGACCTTGAGCCGAACTGTGCCAGCTTGCTATCGTAGATAAAGAAGACATATATTCTCAGGTGTGTGTGTGTGGGGGGTAGTGAGTGCAGATGTTAGGCAGGGTGGCTGAGATGTGTGATTGGTTGTATGGAAGGGGGAGGGCTTATTTGAATTGTCTATATCTTTGGATTCTCCCGCCAGAACCTCAGTTCTGACATGGTACTGATCTAACCTGGAATATGATTATTCTTGAATAAACAAATCATTGCCTAAGAGAGTGCTGTTGAGAATAACCCTATCCAGGATCTATCCAGGGCCTTACCAGGTCATCGCAGCCCCCGTAAACAGAATTCAGCCACATTCTCCTGGTAATAATCAGGTATTACAGTAACTGATGCCAGTACCCCAATCCCAGAAGCAAACTTTCATAGGCCCCGGTCACACGGAGCATTTGCCGCGCTAAAGATACAGATGATAGGTGGATTTTCCGGGCGCGATCACACCGCAGCATCTGGGAAGCGTAGTGCTCCCGTGGCTTCCTGCCGAAGATGCGGACTAAAAAACTAGTACTTACAAGGTACTGGTTTCTGGACACCGCGGGGCAAGGGCGGGTGTCTGATTGCGTTTCCGGTGGAATCCCGTGGCATCCGGTGCCCACTGATGTTCCTTTGCAAACAAGGGTTTTTTCCCCCAAGTCCCCTAACCACGGGATCTCGACGGGACGTGTGATTGGGCGGCCGCGTGTTATTTTGCTCCGGGGCAAACAACCACGCTCCCCCCCCCCTGCATTTTCCGGCCCGTGTGACTGGGACCATAGTTAGCCGTGGCAATCGTCCTGAAACGTCCCGCCTCTCCTCCTGGGCTCTGAATCAGTCCTTGTCATTTAGGCCTCATGCAAATCAAGGTGACTGTGAGCCAATCAGAGTCCACGGAACTCCTGTGGATGGGAGGGGCTGAGCCAGCCTCGGCCTTAAGAAGGAGGGTCTGGTGGCTCTGGAAAGGAGGGTCAGCTGAGCCAGGCTTGTATTTGGCTGTCTAGTTAGGGTTTTGGGGGGTGGGCTTAGGGGAGACAACTTATTTTGGGTGACAAATAAGCATCCGGTCATTCCTAACTGGGGTGTGTGCAGGTCCTGTTGAAGGGTGCTCTGTGAGAGGAAAGAGCGGCCTTGAACCTGCTGGGGCGCCCTCTCCAGAGAAAGGGAAATCAAATCTCCCTTCAGGGGGTTTATTTTATTTGAATGCCAGTTTGGCTTTATATACTGAAGCCATCCACACATACCATTTCCCGATTAAATTCTTTATTTTCTGTTAAATAAACCTTTGCTGGTCATCTCCACCTGGGTCTCGTCAGGTCAAAAGCCTAAGGTGCAGGGGTCTCAATTTAATTCACATATAAGTACAGCCAGGGCTATTTTGGGGCAGGAACACAAAGGAACGGAGATCCGCTGGCTTCAGAGCTGGCCACGTCCACTACAGCAAAAACTTGGGGGGGGCTGGAAGGATCAGGGAGGCATTTAAATGCCTCCCCGTGCCTTCCCCAGCCTGTCGAAGGGCTGGCTTGCCCAGGCACCCCATGGCTGCAGGGAGCCCGGGCAAGCCAAGGGAAGGCATGGGGTGTGGCCTAATATGAAGAAGAAGAAGAAGAGAAGAGATTGGATTTATACCCCGCCCTTCACTACCCAAAGGTGTCTCAGAGCGGCTTACAAACTCCTTTCCCTTCCCCTCCCCACCACAGGCACCCTGTGAGGTGGGTGGGGCTGAGAATTCTGACACAAACTGCTCTTTTTCAAAGACAGCTGTGCCAGAGCTTGTGACTGACCCAAGGTCACATCAGCAGGTGCCAGTGGAGGAGTGGGGAATCAAACCCGGTTCTCCCAGTCCACACACTTAACACTACACCAAACTGGCACCAAATGAGCAGTGCTGTCAGAGGTGTGGCCTAATATGCCAATGTGTTTCTGCTGTTGGGCGTGGCCTATTATGCTAATGAGTTGCTGCTGGGCTTTTTCTACAAAAAAACCCCCTGGTACAGCCTTAGTCTAGCATGTTTCCAAATCAGAGACCTTTAGAGAGCACACAGCTCACACACTACCAGTCTTTAGTTTAAAGCTTGTGACCCCCCCCTTTTATTTTACTGTGGACAATGAGGGGGTCTAAAGAATCTATCAGAGAGGCCAGAGTGGGGGGACTGGATGTTCTTCAATCAATAAAGCAGTTGCCTCAGAGTCTTTCCCACGCCCATCTCACCCCATAGCGCTCTCTCTCGCTCTCTCTCTCTCTCTCTCACCGTCTATCTAGTATACCTACCAAGAGAGTGCAGTCAGCGAGCTATGGGCCAACTCTCTCACTGCACTCTCTTGGAAGGTATATCAGAGATGTCTAGTCTGTTTCATATGAATGGCTTCGGTGTCATACATTTTGATGAGTTTAATATTTAGTGTCTTATAAATTACTCCGGATAACAATTAGCCTGTCTAAAACAAAGAGTCAATTTCCATTTTCCGGTAATGTAATCTTCTCTGAAAGGTGCTGAAGACAATCAACAAGCGAATGATACCATGTTCATGACCTGAGCATGTATGTTACTCATATCATATAGATCAAACACTGCCGTGGGAAATGCAGGAGAAGACGTTTAATTAAATGTAAATACCCCCGCCTAAAGCAGGGGGAAAGTTAAAGATGTTCCAAAGACAGTTACATTGTTCTCTTTAGTAATGGAATATATAAGTAGCTTACCGTCTATCAGTGCACCTGGGGAACATTTTTGCAGACTTTCTGTTCGGCTCCCGGATTCTCAAAGCAGGGCAATCATAGCGCCCTAACCAAATACCTTTTTGTAGTTAGTTCATCAGACCAGTGGTCTATCTAGTCCAGCATTATATCTCACACAGTGACCAGTTGCCTGGAGGACCAGTAAACAAGGTATAGAGCCAAAGGCCTTCCCTTGACCCTGTCACGTGGTCCTGAGAGATTTACTGCCTCTGGATACGGAAGTTTCCTTTAGTCATCACAGTTTGTAGCCATTAATGGCCCTACCCTCCATGAATAAAGCCACATATGCTTGTGGCAGGCACCAGGATGCACTGGCAATGAGTCCCAAAATGTAGTTTACACATTGAATTTGTGTCTGTTTTGTTTCAAAAAAATAACATTTATTGTATTTATAAGCAACATTCTCAAAATGGCTTCCTAACATGGAAATAAGTCCAAGCAAACCAGCAACTACCAGAGCTGAGTTGAAACTCTTCAGCTTATTTTATAGTCTTTTCCATTGGTTGTTACCCCAATGGCCTACACACATGTGACCCCAACATTTGGAGTATGTTAAGAAGACACATGCACACATGCATCTGTGTAATTAGGGACTATTGCCTTTGTATACCAAGGTCCAGAGTTTGGCTAGTGAGACAGTTGGACAAGCCCGAGACCGGCTACTTTCTGATGATTCCAGATGCACTCCAGGAAATGTGTGACAGGTGGGTGCAGCGCAGCACGTGATGCCCCCTGGGCCACAGAATGCCCACCTCCCATGTCCGCAGCCTTCGTCACTCTCTCACCATGGAAGGAAGCTTGGCACAATTGAGAATCTTATCATAGGCCAAGGGACTCCTTCAGGTTCCACGAAATCTCATCTCCACAGGAAACAATGGAGGAGGGAAGACAGCATGGGACAGCCCAGGGGCAGCCAGACTTACTTAACGTAAGAGCCGCACAGAATAATTGTCAGATGTTCGAGAGCCGCAAGACACGAACAGATATTACACACGGTTTTTTTACTGGGAAATATGCAAATTTGCTTTTTTGTTACCATTAAACGAGACTGCCAAAATAATAACAAAAGTGGTAAAAGCAGATATCGATCACGATATTTATTGGTCCAATGATATTTGTCTACTGATATTTAGCTTCCCCGGCTGCCCTGCCGGGAGCCTCACGATACGTGTGAAAGAGCCACACTTTGGCCACCCCTGGTATAGTCCAATCTTGTTAGATCTCAGAAGCTAAGCAAGGGTTGGTACTTATGAGCAGGGGTCATTTCGTAGAAAAAGAGGTGCAGGAGCTCATTAGCATACCTCATTAGCATAACTTATTTGCATATGCCACGCCCCCTGACATCACCGGAAGTGTGTCAGAAGGCAACACCCACCGCTCAGGCTCCACTGGACTGTTTTGGATTGCTAGCTATTGGGGGGGGGGATGTGCAGATCTGTCCTCGCAGAGGAGGGAGAGCTTGTACCTGAATAAAACTTGGTTTTAAAGGTTCCACTGGACTTTTTTGGATTGCTAGCTATTGGGGGGGGGGACAGGGACATGCAGAGCTCCTCCTCCTCCTTCTCCTTCTTTGTTATCATTTTATTGGTATTGTTGTGAGTGATACTGAATGCATTTGGAAAGACAGGACATAAGTAGTTTTAATTAAAATTAAATATAATTCTCCAAAGACTGACAATATTGAAAAATGCTCCATCTCCCCTTCCTTATCTACAAATTCATGCCTGGAATCCCCCCCCCAAATAAATAAACAGGCATCACACTGTAATAACTTTATCCAAATAAAATATTCACTGTCTCCTTTGAACTGTGATGATAAGTTCTATCTACTATTTCAAGATCCCATCCTTTACAAAGATAAACCAATCACAGAATAAATTGTGGGTCAGTTGCCATACATTTTATATGCACGTTTTCACAACTACCACATTTTGTGACGCTCTTTCATGATAAGAAATCAAGCTTTTGCTTTCAATGGTGACTTATAACCAGTCATTCTTGGTACTGCATTTGTTTGTATTACGGTTTCTTATTTTGGGACATATGGACGTCATATGAAAAGAGGCTGACATGATATATTTAGCTTGAAGCAAGTTATCTTTCTTAAACAATAGACGGTCAGGCAAATATCTAGATATCACTGTAAAATAAGCCTTCCTTAAGATGATATTGATAAAGGAAATTAAAGCTTCCTTCCACACAAAGTTATTGTCAGCACCATCCTAACTTACTACAAGCTCTCATTAAAAGGTAAAGGTTCCCTTCCTCGAAAGCCAGTCGAATCCGACTCTAGGGTTGCGGTGCTCATCTCCGTTTCCAAGCCGAAGAGCCAGTGCTGTCCGAAGACGTTTCCGTGGTCATGTGGCCGGCATGACTAAACACCAAGGCGCACGGAACGCTGTTACCTTCCCACCGAAGTGGTCCCTATTTATCTACTTGCAATTTCTTGCTTTCGAACTGCTAGGTTGGCAGGAGCTGGAACTAGAGATGGTAGCTCACTCCATCATGCAGCACCCGGGTCTCGAACTGCTGACCTACTGACCTTCCACTTGTTTATTTCCAAGAGAACTACAGTTATGAACGAACACCTTTAGAGGTTTTTTCCCTCGTCTCCTCAGAGTCATCTCCTCAGAGTATAAGGTCCAAGTAATGGTTTTCCATCATAGCTGGCACCCTCTTTTCTTTCGTTTGGCCTGCTTCAGCCTCCTCCTTCACCTGCCCATGAGATAGAAGAGCAGCCCAGAGTAGGTTGTGGATTAAATTATGGATGCCATCTGGAGACTAATAAATTAGGATTAACTGATTGTTGATGTTAATACGTAATCTTATATTGTTTTTAACTTGTTAGAAATCGCTCAGAGCCTTATGTACTCAGGGACTGGGCGATCCAGAAATTATTAGTATTAAACATATGAACAAAATACAGTTGTTGTGCATACAAAATGGAGGTGAAGAGAACCATGTAAATGGCTTTGGCCCCCCATTGGGAAGGAAGATAGCATAAATGAAGTAAATAAAATTGAATGTCTGGATGAATTAAAACAGAAGTCATCTGTTGTCATCCAAAGGAAAATATTTTTGATTTGCAATGGATTGACAGTTTTGAAGAATCATCCAGTTCATTTTTGTAAAGGTGGGCTGAAGAAAGGCAGAACCGTGTACATGGCCCTTTCTTCAAACATCAGTAAATGCACCAAGAAACTCTAGCTGCACAGATCAAATCTAGCCTTCAGATTACTGGATCTTTGAAAGTCCTTTGTGCACATAGTTCCAGCAGCTGGATCAGGGAGTGGAGCTGCATACACAATTCATTTTACCTGCTGATCCTCAGTGAGCAAGGGAGAATGGGCACAGAATGGGCATTCTTCCGTCTGCATGCAATGCCAGTGGATTAGAACATTTAGATGTGGACCATTACAGCTGTAAGAGGAGTCTAAGCTCCAAGAAAGGAAAGAATCCTTGCAACATTCAAGTTTTCCTTCACTGCTTTTACAAGCATCTCCTTTTACTTGGGCATAATCAGGAACCCATGTCTCTAAGCAAAGTTTCTATAGTAGAATATCCATGTTTTACATGGGCACTGTCTACCTGTATTTTTAAAAAACACAATTATACCAACAGTGCTCATTTCTCAAGATACTGTAGTCTATAATATATCAAGCTAAGGGCCTAGTCATTACTTTGATTCATGAGGTTCATTTTACTTGTAGCAAATGATGTGGTGGTTATGATGGCATGAATCAAGACTATATTTTGCAAAGGCCCAATAGCATCAGCATTCAAGGCTTCTCTATTTAATATACTCATGTTATTCTGTGGCACATTGTCTGTGGTTTTGGACACAAATTGCTGTGAATAACAAGAAACATAGTTTTTACTCTGTACTAAGTCCCAGTTGGTGACAAGAAAAAGCCTCAGAATCCCCCCACACACACACACACACCATGTCTCCATCACAGTAGTTTTTTTTTGGGGGGGGGCAGAAAAGTGGATTGGATCCGGCCATGAGGTAGTGTAAAGGAAGTTTTGCTTAAGACAGTTCCATTTGTTCACGATCTTGTGCAAGAGTTACTGTAAAATGAAGTACTGGCTTTTCTTTTCCAATTCATGTTTTTGTGTGCAAAAATCAAAAGACCCTGGGAGGTAGTCATTTCAGTCCAATATGGAATTGGATGACATTATAGAGAAAGGTGCTAGCATACACCTTGCGCCACGTCTTTAAGAACCCACATTTGGATATATCTGGTCCAAATATATTTCAGAAAAATACCTTATTGGTATTTTCCAGATATATTCAGGTTTCAGACAGTATCTGGGATTTTCTGGGATGCTAGGAAATGGGTCCCCCCAAAATC